>NC_081186.1:97584583-97879079 GCF_029867415.1 Vicia villosa | reverse complement strand
ATTAGCTGGAATTGCATATTATATACCATGTTTTTGGAAAAGGGAAAAAATTCTAGAAATTGCTTATGATAGTCCACGTTTTTAAAAAAGAAGAAGAAATCTGCAGAACTTGTATTTGATAGACCAAGTGTTTGGAGAAGGGAAACAAATTTTAGAAATGGCATATGATAGACCATATTTTATGGAAAAGGGAAAGAAATTCCTGAAATTGCTTATGATAGTCCATGTTTCTAGAGAAGTGGAAGAAATTCTGGAAATTACATATGATAGACCACGTTCTTGAAGAAGGGAAAGAAGTTCTAGAAAATGCATATGATAGTCCAGGTTTTTGGAGATGGGAAAGAAGTTCCAAAAGTTCCATATGATAGTCCACATTTTTGGAGAAGGGAAAGAAATTTCAGAAATTATATATGATAGACCATATTTTTTGGAAAAGTGGAATAAAATCCATAGATTGCATATGATAGTTTACGTTTTGGGAGAAGGGAAAGAAATTTTAAAAAATTGTGTATGATTGTCCACGTTTTTGGAGAAGGGAAAGAAATTTACAAAAATTGCATATGATAGACCATATTTTTGGAGAAGGGAGAGAAATTTAGAAATTGCATATGATAGTCCACGTTTTTTATAAAGGCAAAGAAGTTTCAGAAATGGCATATGATAGTCCACATTTTATAGAAAAAGGAAAGAAATTCCAGAAATTGCTTATGATAGTCCACGTTTTTAGAGAAGGGGAAGAAATTCTAGAAATTACATATGATAGACCATGATTTTTGAGAAGGGAATGAAATTCTAGAAATTGCATATGATAGTCTACGTTTTTGGAAAAGGAAAAGAAGTTCCAGAAACTGCATATGATAGTCCATGTTTTTGGAGAAGGGAATGAAATTTCATAAATCATGTATGATAGACCATATTTTATGGAAAAGGGAAAGATAATCCAGAAATTGCATATGATAGTCCACGTTTTTGGAGAAGGGAAAGAAATTCTAGAAATTGCATATGTTAGACCATGTTTTTGGAGAAGGGAAAAAAATCTATAAACTGCTAATGATAGTCCATGTTTTTAGAGAAGGGGAAAATATATGCAGAAATTGCATTTTATAGACCAAGTTTTTGGAGAAGGAAAACAATTTCTAGAAATTGCATATGATAGTCCACGTTTTTGGAAAAGGGAAAGAAGTTCCAGAAATTGGATATGATAGACCACGTTTTTGGAGAAGGTAAAGAAATTCTAGAAATTGCCTATGATAGTCCATGTTTTTAGAGAAGGGGAAGAAATTTGCAGAAATTGTATAAGATAGACCACGTTTTTGGAGAAGGGAAAGAAATTTTAGAAATTGCATATCATAGTCCACGATATTTAGAAAGGGAAAGAAGTTCCAGAAATTGTATATGATAGTCCATGTTTTTTGGAGAAGAGAAAGCAATTTCAGAAACTGATATTGATAGATCATTTTTTTTGGAAAAGGGAAAGAAATTATAGAAATTGTATATGATAGTTCACATTTTTAGAGAAGGGAGGGATATTTCTGGAATTGCATATGATAGTCCACGGTTTTAGATGGAATTGCTTATGATATACCATGCTTTTGAAGAAGGGAAAAAAATTCTAAAAATTGCTTATGATAGTCCACGTTTTTAGAGAAGGGGAAGAAATATGCAGAACTTGCAAATGATAGACCAAGTTTTTGGAGAAGGGAAAGATATTATAGAAATTGCATATGATAGTCCACGTTTTTAGAAAAGGGAAAGATATTAGCTAGAATTGCATATGATATACCATGTTTTTGGAAAAGGGAAAAAAATTCTAGAAATTGCTTATGATAGTCCACGTTTTTAGAGAAGAAGAAGAAATATGCAGAACTTGCATATGATAGACCAAGTATTTGGAGAAGGGAAACAAATTTTAGAAATGACATATGATAGACCATATTTTATGGAAAAGGGAAAGAAATTCCTGAAATTGCTTATGATAGTCCAAGTTTCTAGAGAAGGGGAAGAAATTCTAGAAATTACATATGATAGACCACATTTTTGAAGAAGGGAAAGAAATTCTAGAAATTGCATATGATAGTCCAGGTTTTTGGAAATGGGAAAGAAGTTCCAAAAGTTGCATATGATAGTCCACATTTTTGGAGAAGGGAAAGAAATTTCAGAAATTATATATGATAGACCATATTTTTTGGAAAAGTGGAATAAAATCCATAAATTGCATATGATAGTTTACGTTCTGGGAGAAGGGAAAGAAATTTTAAAAAATTGTATATGATTGTCCACGTTTTTGGAGAAGGGAAAGAAATTTGCAGAAATTGCATATGATAGACCATGTTTTTGGAGAAAGGAGAGAAATTTAGAAATTGCATATGATAGTCCACGTTTTTTAGAAAGGTAAAGAAGTTTCAGAAATGGCATATGAAAGTCCACATTTTATAGAAAAAGGGAAGAAATTCCAGAAATTGCTTATGATAGTCCACGTTTTTAGAGAAGGGGAAGAAATTCTAGAAATTACATATGATAGACCATGATTTTGGAGAAGGGAAAGAAATTCTAGAAATTGCATATGATAGTCTACGTTTTTGGAAAAGGAAAAGAAGTTCCAGAAACTGCATATGATAGTCCATGTTTTTGGAGAAGGGAATGAAATTTCATAAATCATGTATGATAGACCATATTTTATGGAAAAGGGAAAGATAATCCAGAAATTGCATATGATAGTCCACGTTTTTGGAGAAGGGAAAGAAATTCTAGAAATTGCATATGTTAGACCATGTTTTTGGAGAAGGGAGAAAAATCTATAAACTGCTAATGATAGTCCATGTTTTTAGAGAAGGGGAAAATATATGCAGAAATTGCATTTTATATACCAAGTTTTTGGAGAAGGAAAACAATTTCTAGAAATTGCATATGATAGTCCACGTTTTTGGAAAAGGGAAAGAAGTTCCAGAAATTGGATATGATAGACCACGTTTTTGGAGAAGGTAAAGAAATTCTAGAAATTGCATATGATAGTCCATGTTTTTAGAGAAGGGGAAGAAATTTGCAGAAATTGTATAAGATAGACCACGTTTTTGGAGAAGGGAAAGAAATTTTAGAAATTGCATATCATAGTCCACGTTATTTAGAAAGGGAAAGATGTTCCAGAAATTGTATATGATAGTCCATGTTTTTTGGAGAAGAGAAAGAAATTTCAGAAACTGATATTGATAGATCATTTTTTTTGGAAAAGGGAAAGAAATTCTAGAAATTGTATATGATAGTTCACATTTTTAGAGAAGGGAGAGATATTTCTGGAATTGCATATGATAGTCCACGGTTTTAGATGGAATTGCTTATGATATACCATGCTTTTGAAGAAGGGAAAAAAATTCTAAAAATTGCTTATGATAGTCCACGTTTTTAGAGAAGGGGAAGAAATATGCAGAACTTGCAAATGATAGACCAAGTTTTTGGAGAAGGGAAAGATATTATAGAAATTGCATATGATAGTCCACGTTTTTAGAGAAGGGAAAGATATTAGCTAGAATTGCATATGATATACCATGTTTTTGGAAAAGGGAAAAAAATTATAGAAATTGCTTATGATAGTCCACATTTTTAGAGAAGAAGAAGAAATATGCAGATCTTGCATATGATAGACCAAGTGTTTGGCGAAGGGAAACAAATTTTAGAAATGGCATACGATAGACCATATTTTATGGAAAAGAGAAAGAAATTCCTTAAATTGCTTATGATAGTCCATGTTTCTACAGAAGTGGAAGAAATTCCGGAAATTACATATGATAGACCATGTTTTTGAAGAAGGGAAAGAAATTCTAGAAATTGCATATGATAGTCCAGGTTTTTGGAAATGGGAAAGAAGTTCCAAAAGTTCCATATGATAGTCAACATTTTTGGAGAAGGGAAAGAAATTTCAGAAATTATATATGATAGACCATATTTTTTGGAAAAGTGGAATAAAATCCATAAACTGCATATGATAGTTTACGTTTTGGGAGAAGGGAAAGAAATTTTAAAAAATTGTATATGATTGTCCATGTTTTTGGAGAAGGGGAAGAAATTTGCAGAAATTGCATATGATAGACCATGTTTTTGGAGAAGGGAGAGAAATTTAGAAATTGCATATGATAGTCCACGTTTTTTAGAAAGGCAAAGAAGTTTCAGAAATGGCATATGATAGTTTACATTTTATAGAAAAAGGGAAGAAATTCCAGAAATTGCTTATGATAGTCCACGTTTTTAGAGAAGGGGAAGAAATTCTAGAAATTACATATGATAGACCATGATTTTGGAGAAGGGAAACAAATTCTAGAAATTGCATATGATAGTCTACGTTTTTGGAAAAGGAAAAGAAGTTCCAGAAACTGCATATGATAGTCCATGTTTTTGGAGAAGGGAATGAAATTTCATAAATCATGTATGATAGACCATATTTTATGGAAAAGGGAAAGATAATCCAGAAATTGCATATGATAGTCCACATTTTTGGAGAAGGGAAAGAAATTCTAGAAATTGCATATGTTAGACCATGTTTTTAAAGAAGGGAAAAAAATCTATAAACTGCTTATGATAGTCCACGTTTTTAGAGAAGGGGGTAATATATGCAGAAATTGCATTTTATAGACCAAGTTTTTGGAGAAGGAAAACAATTTTTAAAAATTGCATATGATAGTCCATGTTTTTGGAAAAGGGAAAGAAGTTCCAGAAATTGCATATGATAGACCACGTTTTGGAGAAGGTAAAGAAATTCTAGAAATTGCATATGATAGTCCATGTTTTTGGAGAAGGGGAAGAAATTTGCAGAAACTGCATAAGATAGACCACGTTTTTGGAGAAGGGAAGAAAGTTTAGAAATTGCATATCATAGTCCACGTTATTTAAAAAGGGAAAGAAGTTCCGGAAATTGTATATGATAGTCCATATTTTTTGGAGAAGGGAAAGAAATTTCAGAAATTGCATATGATAGATCATTTTTTTTTGGAAAAGGGAAAGAAATTCTAGAAATTGTATATGATAGTTCACATTTTTAGAGAAGGGAAAGATATTTCTGGAATTGCATATGATAGACCACGTTTTTGGAGAAGGAAAAGATATTATAGAAATTGCATATGATAGTCCACGGTTTTGGAAGTAATTGCATATGATAAACCATGCTTTTGAAGAAGGGAAAAAATTCTAAAAATTGCTTATGATAGTCCACGTTTTTAGGGAAGGGGAAGAATAATGCAGAACTTGCAAATGATAGACCAAGTTTTTGGAGAAGGGAAAGATATTATAGAAATTGCATATGATAGTCCATGTTTTTACAGAAGGGAGAGATATTAGCTGGAATTGCATATGATATACCATGTTTTTGGAAAAGGGAAAAAAATTCTAGAAATTGCTTATGATAGTCCACGTTTTTAGAGAAGAAGAAGAAATATGCAGAACTTGTATATGATAGACCAAGTATTTGGAGAAGGGAAACAAAGTTTAAAAATGGCATATGATAGACCATATTTTATGGAAAAGGGAAAGAAATTCCTGAAATTGCTTATGATAGTCCAAGTTTCTAGAGAAGTGGAAGAAATTCTGGAAATTACATATGATAGACCACGTTTTTGAAGAAGGGAAAGAAATTCTAGAAATTGCATATGATAGTCCAGGTTTTTGGAAATGGGAAAGAAGTTCCGAAAGTTCCATATGATAGTCCACATTTTTGGAGAAGGGAAAGAAATTTCAGAAATTATATATGATAGACCATATTTTTTGGAAAAGTGGAATAAAATCCATAAATTGCATATGATAGTTTACGTTTTGGGAGAAGGGAAAAAAAATTTAAAAAATTGTATATGATTGTCCACGTTTTTGGAGAAGGGGAAGAAATTTGCAGAAATTGCATATGATAGACCATGTTTTTGGAGAAGGGAGAGAAATTTAGAAATTGCATATGATAGTCCACGTTTTTTAGAAAGGCAAAGAAGTTTCAGAAATGGCATATGATAGTCCACATTTTATAGAAAAAGGAAAGAAATTCCAGAAATTGCTAATGATAGTCCACGTTTTTAGAGAAGGGGAAGAAATTCTAGAAATTACATATGATAGACCATGATTTTGGAGAAGGGAAAAAAATCTATAAACAGCTAATGATAGTCCATGTTTTTAGAGAAGGGGAAAATATATGCAGAAATTGCATTTTATATACCAAGTTTTTGGAGAAGGAAAACAATTTCTAGAAATTGCATATGATAGTCCATGTTTTTGGAAAAGGGAAAGAAGTTCCAGAAATTGGATATGATAGACCACGTTTTTGGAGAAGGTAAAGAAATTCTAGAAATTGCATATGATAGTCCATGTTTTTAGAGAAGGGGAAGAAATTTGCAGAAATTGTATAAGATAGACCACGTTTTTGGAGAAGGGAAAGAAATTTTAAAAATTGCATATCATAGTCCACGCTATTTAGAAAGGGAAAGAAGTTCCAGAAATTGTATATGATAGTCCATGTTTTTTGGAGAAGAGAAAGAAATTTCAGAAACTGATATGATAGATCATTTTTTTTGGAAAAGGGAAAGAAATTCTAGAAATTGTATATGATAGTTCACATTTTTAGAGAAGGGAGAGATATTTCTGGAATTGCATATGATAGTCCACGGTTTTAGAGGGAATTGCTTATGATATACCATGCTTTTGAAGAAGGGAAAAAAAATTCTAAAAATTGCTTATGATAGTCCACGTTTTTAGAGAAGGGGAAGAAATATGCAGAACTTGCAAATGATAGACCAAGTTTTTGGAGAAGGGAAAGATATTATAGAAATTGCATATGATAGTCCACGTTTTTAGAGAAGGGAAAGATATTAGCTAGAATTGCATATGATATACCATGTTTTTGGAAAAGGGAAAAAAATTATAGAAATTGCTTATGATAGTCCACATTTTTAGAGAAGAAGAAGAAATATGCAGATCTTGCATATGATAGACCAAGTGTTTGGCGAAGGGAAACAAATTTTAGAAATGGCATATGATAGACCATATTTTATGGAAAAGAGAAAGAAATTCCTTAAATTGCTTATGATAGTCCATGTTTCTACAGAAGTGGAAGAAATTCTGGAAATTACATATGAAAGACCATGTTTTTGAAGAAGGGAAAGAAATTATAGAAATTGCATATGATAGTCCAGGTTTTTGGAAATGGGAAAGAAGTTCCAAAAGTTCCATATGATAGTCAACATTTTAGGAGAAGGGAAAGAAATTTCAGAAATTATATATGATAGACCATATTTTTTGGAAAAGTGGAATAAAATCCATAAATTGCATATGATAGTTTACGTTTTGGGAGAAGGGAAAGAAATTTTAAAAAATTGTATATGATTGTCCATGTTTTTGGAGAAGGGGAAGAAATTTGCAGAAATTGCATATGATAGACCATGTTTTTGGAGAAGGGAGAGAAATTTAGAAATTGCATATGATAGTCCACGTTTTTTAGAAAGGCAAAGAAGTTTCAGAAATGGCATATGATAGTTTACATTTTATAGAAAAAGGGAAGAAATTCCAGAAATTGCTTATGATAGTCCACGTTTTTAGAGAAGGGGAAGAAATTCTAGAAATTACATATGATAGACCATAATTTTGGAGAAGGGAAACAAATTCTAGAAATTGCATATGATAGTCTACGTTTTTGGAAAAGGAAAAGAAGTTCCAGAAACTGCATATGATAGTCCATGTTTTTGGAGAAGGGAATGAAATTTCATAAATCATGTATGATAGACCATATTTTATGGAAAAGGGAAAGATAATCCAGAAATTGCATATGATAGTCCACATTTTTGGAGAAGGGAAAGAAATTCTAGAAATTGCATATGTTAGACCATGTTTTTAAAGAAGGGAAAAAATCTATAAACTGCTTATGATAGTCCACGTTTTTAGAGAAGTGGGAAATATATGCAGAAATTGCATTTTATAGACCAAGTTTTTGGAGAAGGAAAACAATTTCTAAAAATTGCATATGATAGTCCATGTTTTTGGAAAAGGGAAAGAAGTTCCAGAAATTGCATATGATAGACCACGTTTTTGGAGAAGGTAAAGAAATTCTAGAAATTGCATATGATAGTCCATGTTTTTGGAGAAGGGGAAGAAATTTGCAGAAACTGCATAAGATAGACCACGTTTTTGGAGAAGGGAAAGAAAGTTTAGAAGTTGCATATCATAGTCCACGTTATTTAAAAAGGGAAAGAAGTTCCGGAAATTGTATATGATAGTCCATATTTTTTGGAGAAGGGAAAGAAATTTCAGAAATTGCATATGATAGATCATTTTTTTTGGAAAAGGGAAAGAAATTCTAGAAATTGTATATGATAGTTCACATTTTTAGAGAAGGGAGAGATATTTCTGGAATTGCATATGATAGTCCACGGTTTTAGAGGGAATTGCTTATGATATACCATGCTTTTGAAGAAGGGAAAAAAAAATTCTAAAAATTGCTTATGATAGTCCACGTTTTTAGAGAAGGGGAAGAAATATGCAGAACTTGCAAATGATAGACCAAGTTTTTGGAGAAGGGAAAGATATTATAGAAATTGCATATGATAGTCCACGTTTTTAGAGAAGGGAAAGATATTAGCTAGAATTGCATATGATATACCATGTTTTTGGAAAAGGGAAAAAAATTATAGAAATTGCTTATGATAGTCCACATTTTTAGAGAAGAAGAAGAAATATGCAGATCTTGCATATGATAGACCAAGTGTTTGGCGAAGGGAAACAAATTTTAGAAATGGCATATGATAGACCATATTTTATGGAAAAGAGAAAGAAATTCCTTAAATTGCTTATGATAGTCCATGTTTCTACAGAAGTGGAAGAAATTCTGGAAATTACATATGATAGACCATGTTTTTGAAGAAGGGAAAGAAATTATAGAAATTGCATATGATAGTCCAGGTTTTTGGAAATGGGAAAGAAGTTCCAAAAGTTCCATATGATAGTCAACATTTTAGGAGAAGGGAAAGAAATTTCAGAAATTATATATGATAGACCATATTTTTTGGAAAAGTGGAATAAAATCCATAAATTGCATATGATAGTTTACGTTTTGGGAGAAGGGAAAGAAATTTTAAAAAATTGTATATGATTGTCCATGTTTTTGGAGAAGGGGAAGAAATTTGCAGAAATTGCATATGATAGACCATGTTTTTGGAGAAGGGAGAGAAATTTAGAAATTGCATATGATAGTCCACGTTTTTTAGAAAGGCAAAGAAGTTTCAGAAATGGCATATGATAGTTTACATTTTATAGAAAAAGGGAAGAAATTCCAGAAATTGCTTATGATAGTCCACGTTTTTAGAGAAGGGGAAGAAATTCTAGAAATTACATATGATAGACCATAATTTTGGAGAAGGGAAACAAATTCTAGAAATTGCATATGATAGTCTACGTTTTTGGAAAAGGAAAAGAAGTTCCAGAAACTGCATATGATAGTCCATGTTTTTGGAGAAGGGAATGAAATTTCATAAATCATGTATGATAGACCATATTTTATGGAAAAGGGAAAGATAATCCAGAAATTGCATATGATAGTCCACATTTTTGGAGAAGGGAAAGAAATTCTAGAAATTGCATATGTTAGACCATGTTTTTAAAGAAGGGAAAAAATCTATAAACTGCTTATGATAGTCCACGTTTTTAGAGAAGTGGGAAATATATGCAGAAATTGCATTTTATAGACCAAGTTTTTGGAGAAGGAAAACAATTTCTAAAAATTGCATATGATAGTCCATGTTTTTGGAAAAGGGAAAGAAGTTCCAGAAATTGCATATGATAGACCACGTTTTTGGAGAAGGTAAAGAAATTCTAGAAATTGCATATGATAGTCCATGTTTTTGGAGAAGGGGAAGAAATTTGCAGAAACTGCATAAGATAGACCACGTTTTTGGAGAAGGGAAAGAAAGTTTAGAAATTGCATATCATAGTCCACGTTATTTTAAAAGGGAAAGAAGTTCCGGAAATTGTATATGATAGTCCATATTTTTTGGAGAAGGGAAAGAAATTTCAGAAATTGATTATGATAGATCATTTTTTTTTGGAAAAGGGAAAGAAATTCTAGAAATTGTATATGATAGTTCACATTTTTAGAGAAGGGAAAGATATTTGCTGGAATTGCATATGATAGACCACGTTTTTGGAGAAGGAAAAGATATTATAGAAATTGCATATGATAGTCCACGGTTTTGGAAGTAATTGCATATGATAAACCATGCTTTTGAAGAAGGGAAAAAAAATTCTAAAAATTGCTTATGATAGTCCACGTTTTTAGAGAAGGGGAAGAAATATGCAGAACTTGCAAATGATAGACCAAGTTTTTGGAGAAGGGAAAGATATTATAGAAATTGCATATGATAGTCCATGTTTTTACAGAAGGGAAAGATATTAGCTGGAATTGCATATGATATACCATGTTTTTGGAAAAGGGAAAAAAATTCTAGAAATTGCTTATGATAGTCCACGTTTTTAGAGAAGAAGAAGAAATATGCAGAACTTGTATATGATAGACCATGTATTTGGAGAAGGGAAACAAATTTTAGAAATGGCATATGATAGACCATATTTTATAGAAAAGGGAAAGAAATTCCTGAAATTGCTTATGATAGTCCAAGTTTCTAGAGAAGTGGAAGAAATTCTGGAAATTACATATGATAGACCACGTTTTTGAAGAAGGGAAAGAAATTCTAGAAATTGCATATGATAGTCCAGGTTTTTGGAAATGGGAAAAAAGTTCCAAAAGTTCCATATGATAGTCCACATTTTTGGAGAAGGGAAAGAAATTTCAGAAATTATATATGATAGACCATATTTTTTTGGAAAAGTGGAATAAAATCCAAAAATTGCATATGATAGTTTACGTTTTGGGAGAAGGGAAAGAAATTTTAAAAAATTGTATATGATTTTCCACGTTTTTGGGGAAGGGGAAGAAATTTGCAGAAATTGCATATGATAGACCATGTTTTTGGAGAAGGGAGAGAAATTTAGAAATTGCATATGATAGTCCTCGTTTTTTAGAAAGGCAAAGAAGTTTCAGAAATGACATATGATAGTCCACATTTTATAGAAAAAGGAAAGAAGTTCCAGAAATTGCTAATGATAGTCCACGTTTTTACAGAAGGGGAAAAAATTCTGGAAATTACATATGATAGACCATGATTTTGGAGAAGGGAAAGAAATTCTAGAAATTGCATATGATAGTCTACATTTTTGGAAAAGGAAAAGAAGTTCCAGAAACTGCATATGATAGTCCATGTTTTTGGAGAAGGGAATGAAATTTCATAAATCATGTATGATAGACCATATTTTATGGAAAAGGGAAAGATAATCCAGAAATTGCATATGATAGTCCACGTTTTTGGAGAAGGGAAAGAAATTCTAGAAATTGCATATGTTAGACCATGTTTTTGGAGAAGGGAAAAAAATCTATAAACTGCTTATGATAGTCCACGTTTTTCGAGAAGGGGAAAATATATGCAGAAATTGCATTTTATAGACCAAGTTTTTGGAGAAGGAAAACAATTTCTAGAAATTGCATATGATAGTCCACGTTTTTGGAGAAAGGGAAGAAATTTGCAGAAACTGCATAAAATAGACCACGTTTTTGGAGAAGGGAAAGAAAGTTTAGAAATTGCATATCATAGTCCACGTTATTTAGAAAGGGAAAGAAGTTCCGGAAATTGTATATGATAATCCATATTTTTTGGAGAAGGGAAAGAAATTTCAGAAATTGCATATGATAGATCATTTTTTTTGGAAAAGGGAAAGAAATTCTAGAAATTATATATGATAGTTCACATTTTTAGAGAAGGGAAAGATATTTGCTGGAATTGCATATGATAGACCACGTTTTTGGAGAAGGAAAAGAATTATAGAAATTGCATATGATAGTCCACGGTTTTGGAAGGAATTGCATATGATAAACCAGGCTTTTGAAGAAGGGAAAAAAATTCTAAAAATTGCTTATGATAGTCCACGTTTTTAGAGAAGGGGAAGAAATATGCAGAACTTGCAAATGATAGACCAAGTTTTTGGAGAAGGGAAAGATATTATAGAAATTGCATATGATAGTCCACGTTTTTAGAGAAGGGAAAGATATTAGCTGGAATTGCATATGATATACCATGTTTTTGGAAAAGGGAAAAAAAATTCTAGAAATTGCTTATGATAGTCCACATTTTTAGAGAAGAAGAAGAAATATGCAGAACTTGTATATGATAGACCAAGTGTTTGGAGAAGGGAAACAAATTTTAGAAATGACATATGATAGACCATATTTTATAGAAAAGGGATGGAAATTCCTGAAATTGCTTATGATAGTCTAAGTTTCTAGAGAAGTGGAAGAAACTCTAGAAATTACATATGATAGACCATGTTTTTGAAGAAGGGAAAGAAATTCTAGAAATTGCATATGATAGTCCAGATTTTGGAAATGGGAAAGAAGTTCCAAAAGTTCCATATGATAGTCAACATTTTTGGAGAAGGGAAAGAAATTTCAGAAATTATATATGATAGACCATATTTTTTGGAAAAGTGGAATAAAATCCATAAATTGCATATGATAGTTTACGTTTTGGGAGAAGGGAAAGAAATTTTAAAAAATTGTATATGATTGTCCATGTTTTTGGAGAAGGGGAAGAAATTTGCAGAAATTGCATATGATAGACCATGTTTTTGGAGAAGGGAGAGAAATTTAGAAATTGCATATGATAGTCCACGTTTTTTAGAAAGGCAAAGAAGTTTCAGAAATGGCATATGATAGTTTACATTTTATAGAAAAAGGGAAGAAATTCCAGAAATTGCTTATGATAGTCCACGTTTTTAGAGAAGGGGAAGAAATTCTAGAAATTACATATGATAGACCATGATTTTGGAGAAGGGAAACAAATTCTAGAAATTGCATATGATAGTCTACGTTTTTGGAAAAGGAAAAGAAGTTCCAGAAACTGCATATGATAGTCCATGTTTTTGGAGAAGGGAATGAAATTTCATAAATCATGTATGATAGACAATATTTTATGGAAAAGGGAAAGATAATCCAGAAATTGCATATGATAGTCCACATTTTTGGAGAAGGGAAAGAAATTCTAGAAATTGCATATGTTAGACCATGTTTTTAAAGAAGGGAAAAAAATCTATAAACTGCTTATGATAGTCCACGTTTTTAGAGAAGGGGGAAATATATGCAGAAATTGCATTTTATAGACCAAGTTTTTGGAGAAGGAAAACAATTTCTAAAAATTGCATATGATAGTCCATGTTTTTGGAAAAGGGAAAGAAGTTCTAGAAATTGCATATGATAGATGTAACACCCCTCTAAATAACCCGCGGCAATTAAACGAATTATTAAATCAGAGTAACATGTAGAGAGGTATCACAATTCGTAAATAACAAAAATACACGTCACATAAGTCATGCATCATTGGAACACCTGAAAATCATAACTCATTATCCAAACCATGTTCTACGCAGCGGAAAAATACCACATCAAGTCTACATTATTACTAAATGTATCAGACTTCAACCAAAACAGATAAATATAGAGTTACAATCAAAACTACAAACAAACGTTCCCAGTGTTACAACTACCAGAGCATGACACCTGACGCTAACTAAAAACACTGACTCATGAGCTAATCCTCACCGAGTCGAACAGCCACTATCCTCAGTCTGAAAATGACAACATGTAAGGGTGAGTCTCGTCATAATTAACAAATGTTATAAGGTTATAAAGCAATAACACGTCACAGTTGCATCATTCACCCAATTGTTTCATAAACAGACAATCAAAACAAAACAAATAACAACCAACGCATCATCAGCATTTACAACACTGGAATACCTCCAATCATGTCATAAATCATGCATATGAATGAACTGACACTATGCATGTGGTACCAACGTCATCCAATGGGAATAACCCATGACCGATCTATCATCATCCAGATACGGCCCTGCCAGCACAGATTCCACACAATGGGAATCATGCCCTTCACTGATCCAACACTTCCCTTATGGATACAGTATCAACAATGCACATGAATGAATGCAACATATATAACATACTTATATCATTATCATCATCATCCTCATTAATCATCATCATTCCAGTATGTTCATATATATTAACATCATTCAATCACAATTCTATCATCATCATGTCGAAAACATGCACATATTTGCTACAATCATCATCATCATCAAGAAATAGCAACATATATTATCATCATTCTAAAACCAGTCAAATCATCGTCACATAGATCGTTTAATAAGGTTCATTTAGCCCAAAAGGGCGCATCAAATGAACCAACGGTTAGAAAGTTATGCCTCTTTGAACTTTCTTAAAATATCACAAAACATCAACAGCACGCGGCGCCATCACACATTCGCGGCGCGGAACGAATCGAAACAACGCCTTCGCGGCGCGGCCACATGTTCGCGGCGCGGAACGAATCGGAACAACGCCTTCGCGGCGCGGTCACCTGTTCGCGGCGCGTACTGAACGCAACAAGACTTCCTGACCTTACGCCTTCAGGTTCGCGGCGCCTCCTCTATGTACGCGGCGCGAACCGCGATTCTAAAAACCCCAATCTGCAGAAAAACAGCATTCCATGTATCCCAAACACCCCAACACATACTAGTGCGAACATGGAGAATTAGAATGCACAAACAACACAAATTACGTCTCGTAATGCACCAAATATACATCAATTGGGATTATAACAACACATACATCATAGATTCAAACACAGGGGTCAAATATCATACAATTGACACAATCCCTAAACCTATCATATGACTCAATTGATCCGAATTCTACATCTATTCAGCATTACCAACCCCTAACCCGATAATAGATGATAATCAGACAAGCCCCCCTTACCTTAGATAATTCTGGATTCTTGGTCTCTCCCTCTATCGTTCTCCTTCGCGTTCTTCGTTCTTCAGACTTCTTTCTTTCACGCTCTTTCTTTTTCCCAATTCCAATGTTTATGAAAAAATAATAAAATTAGTAAAAGGTCTACAGAATCACCCCCCCTTCTTTCTCTATTTCCACATATGGCCCAAAACCAAAAACCTCATTTATTCATTATTTCCATATTTTCTTTAATAATTCCAATTATTAATTCAATAATAAAATTAAATTAATATTAAAATTATACGGGCGTTACAACTCTCCCCCACTAAAAGAGTTTTCGTCCTCGAAAACATACCTCAAGCAAAGAGCTCCGGATAGGAATCTTTCATCTGGCTCTCTAGCTCCCAGGTAACATTCCCTTCAGCTGGTCCTCCCCAAGCTACTCTGACTAAAGCTATTTCCTTGCCACGCAATTGCTTCAGTCTTCTATCTTCAATCCTCACAGGCAATGTTTCAACCGTTAAGTTGTCTTTTACCTGTACATCGTCTACTTGGATCACATGGGACGGATCTGAAATGTACTTCCTCAATTGAGACACATGAAACACGTCGTGCAAGTTTGCAAGCATCGGCGGCAAAGCGACACGATATGCCAATTCTCCCACTTTTTCAGAAATTTGGAACGGCCCAATAAAACGCGGAGTCAACTTCCTTGACTTCAATGCCCGACCAATTCCTGTCATAGGAGTAACTCTCATAAACACATGATCTCCCTCTTGAAACTCAAGTGTCTTCCTTCTTTTATCATAGTAACTCTTCTGACGACTCTGAGAAGCTCTCATCTTCTCCTGAATCATCTTAATCTTCTCCGTAGTCTGTTGTACAATTTCTGGCCCAATCACAGCACTCTCACCAGATTCATACCAACACAACGGCGTCCTACATCTCCTACCATACAAAGCCTCAAACGGAGCCATACCAATACTCGAATGATAACTATTGTTGTAAGTAAACTCGATCAAAGGCAGATAGCTATCCCAAGTACCTCCTTTTTCCAGCACACAAGCACGTAACAAATCTTCTAACGACTGTATTGTCCTCTCCGTCTGTCCATCCGTCTGCGGATGATAAGCAGAACTCAACCTCAGTTTAGTACCTAAAGCCTTCTGCAAACCTTCCCAGAACTTAGACGTAAACCTCGGATCTCTGTCTGACACGATACTTGAAGGAATACCATGAAGACTAACTATCTTCTCGATATACAACTGAGCTAGCTTCTCCATCGGATAATCCATTCTCACCGGTATAAAATGTGCAGACTTCGTCAACCTGTCTACCACAACCCAGATAGCTTCACAATTTCTGACAGTTCTCGGCAAACCCGAAACAAAATCCATTGATATGCTATCCCACTTCCACTCAGGGATAAACATCGGTTGCATAAACCCAGACAGTTTCTGATGCTCAATCTTTGTCTTCTGGCAAATTAAACAAGAGTACACAAACTCGGCAATTTCTTTCTTCATTCTCGGCCACCAAAACAACTTTTTCAAATCATGATACATCTTGGTAGCACCAGGATGAATACTCAACCCACTACGGTGTCCTTCTTCTAAAATACGTTTCCGGAGTTCAACAATATCAGGGACACACACTCGATCACCAAACCTCAGTATACCATTTTCATCAATTCTAAATTCACCACCCTTGCCTTGATTAATCCAAGTCAACTTATCTATTAACTCAACATCATCTTTCTGACCCTCTCTGATCTCTTCAAGAATGCCACTAGTCAACTTCAACATACCCAATTTGACACTAGTAGGAGTACCTTCACATACCAAACTCAAGTCTCTGAATTGTTCAATCAAATCCAATTCCTTCACCATTAGCATAGACATATGCAAGGTTTTCCTACTCAATGCATCAGCAACAACGTTTGCCTTACCCGGATGGTAATTCAAACCAAAATCATAATCTTTCAGGAATTCTAACCATCTTCTCTGCCTCATATTCAACTCTTTCTGGTCAAAGAGATACTTCAGGCTCTTATGATCACTGAATACCTCAAATCTTGAACCATACAAATAGTGTCGCCACAACTTCAAAACGAACACTACAGCTGCCAACTCCAAATCATGAGTCGGATAATTCCTCTCATGCACTTTAAGTTGTCTCGACGCATAAGCAACTACTTGCTGATTTTGCATTAACACACCACCTAAACCCATTAGTGATGCGTCACAATAAACCACAAATGATTCTGTCGGACTTGGCAAAATCAAGATAGGAGCACTAGTCAATCTCCTCTTGAGCTCTTGGAATCCTTCTTCACACTTTGCATCCCAAATAAAGGCTTGTCCCTTCCTGGTCAGTTTAGTTAACGGCAATGCTAACTTTGCAAATCCTTCAATAAACTTCCTGTAATAACCTGCAAGGCCAAGAAAACTACGAATCTCTGATACTGACTTCGGAGCTTCCCACTGAAACACGGCTTCTATTTTTGTAGGATCAACAGCAATACCATTCTTAGAAATCACATGTCCAAGAAAACTAACTTCTTCTAACCAGAATTCACACTTCGACAGTTTGGCAAAAAGTTGCTTCTCCTTCAACAGTTCTAACACAGTTCTGAGGTGTTCGGCATGTTCTTCCTCATTCTTAGAATATATCAGGATATCGTCGATAAATACCACCACAAACTTGTCGAGATAAGGATGAAATATTCTGTTCATATACTCCATAAAAACACCAGGTGCATTAGTAACTCCAAACGGCATTACAGAATACTCATAATGTCCATACCTTGTTCTAAAAGCAGTCTTCTGAATGTCATCATCTTTCACACGTATCTGGTGATACCCATACCTCAAATCAATTTTACTAAATACCCGCGCTCCAACCAACTGATCCATCAAATCATCAATCCTCGGCAATGGATACCGATTCTTGATAGTAACCTTGTTCAATTGTCTGTAATCTACACACAGCCTCATCGAACCCTCTTTCTTCTTTACTAGTAACACAGGCGCACCCCACGGAGAAACACTAGGACGAATAAATTTCTTCTCCAGCATCTCTTCCAACTGCTTCTTCAGTTCGGCTAGCTCAGACGGCGACATACGGTACGGTGCCATTGACACTGGACTGGTTCCCGGAATCAAATCAATAGAAAACTCCACTTCTCTTTCCGTTGGTAATTCATTTACATCTTCAGGAAAAACTTCTGGAAATTCACACACCACAGGTAATTCGCTACCAGCCACCTTTTCTTTCACATTCTTCATTGCGAACAACATAAATACTATTGCACCATCTCCGATAGCCTCATTCACCTGCCTAGCTGTCATTTCCAGATTATCAGCACAACCCTCTTCAGGAAAAATTACCGTCTTCTCAAAACAGTTGATATGAACACGGTTGAACTCCAACCAGTTCATTCCCAGGATTACATCAAGTTCTTTCAACGGAAGGCACACTAAGTCCATTCCGAATTCTCTACCAAAAATATCAATCGGACAATTCAAGCATGCAGACGAAGTAGTTACTGAACCCGACGCAGGAGTGTCAATAATCATACTTCCATTTATGTCAGATATCTCAAGATTTAACCTCGTAGCACAGTCCAAAGAAATAAAAGAATGAGTTGCTCCAGTATCAATAATCGCAACTAAAGGTGTGCCATGAATGAAACACGTACCTTTAATCAATCTGTCCTCTGGAGTAGTCTCTGACCCGGTCAACGCAAAAACTTTTCCTCCCGATTGGTTCTTCTTTGGCTTAGGACAATTAGGACTGATGTGACCCTCTTCACCACAGTTGTAACAAGTCACAACCCTCTTCTTACAATCAGCCGCGACATGACCCACTTCCTCACACTTGAAGCACTTCTTCTGGTTCAGCTTACACTCATTCCTACGATGTCCCATCTCACCACAATTGTAGCATCTGATACGAGCACTGGAATCTCCCCCACTGGGTTTCTTCCAATCAACAGGTTTACCTCTACCATATGGTTTACCTCTGTCCATAGGCTTCTTCCCTTTTCTGTCAACCAACTCGCGAGAGTGAGATGACCTCAGCTTGACGCTATCTTCCTCAAAAATCCTGCTACAATCCACCAGATCAACAAATCTCCGGATCCTCTGGTACCTGATACCCTGTTTGATCTCATCACGAAGGCCATTCTCAAACTTGACGCATTTCGAGAATTCACTGGCTTCGTCGTTGTTGTAGTGCACATAGTACTTTGCCAGTTCCACAAACTTGGCAGCATACTCTGGTACAGTCATGTTACCTTGAACCAACTCCAAAAATTCCACTTCTTTTCTGCCCCTGACATCCTCAGGAAAATACCTCCTCAGAAACTCCCTTTTGAATATAGCCCAAGTAACCGCTGTACCGCCGGCATCCAGTTCAGCTTTTGTTGTCAACCACCAGTCATCAGCCTCCTCAGACAACATGTGGGTACTAAACCTCACCTTGAGATTCTCAGCACAATCTATGACTCGGAAAATCCTCTCGATCTCTTTGAGCCATTTCTGAGCACCCTCAGGATCGTGCGTGCCTTTGAACAATGGAGGATTGTTCCTCTGAAAATTCCCCAGTTGCCTATCAGCACCAATCCCTGCTCCTACAGTCCCTCCTCCAAGCACACCAGCAATCATGCCCAGAGCCTCAGCAAGAGCATCATCGTTTCTTCCTCCTCTTCCAGCCATTTGTTCTGCTTAAATACAACAATCCAGTCAGAACAAAGTATCGACAAATAACTCGTATTGGTCGTATACACAGGAAAACTGACACTGACACTAAGACTCTGGTCACAACGACCGACTATGCTCTGATACCACTATTGTAACACCCCTCTAAATAACCCGCGGCAATTAAACGAATTATTAAATCAGAGTAACATGTAGAGAGGTATCACAATTCGTAAATAACAAAAATACACGTCACATAAGTCATGCATCATTGGAACACCTGAAAATCATAACTCATTATCCAAACCATGTTCTACGCAGCGGAAAAATACCACATCAAGTCTACATTATTACTAAATGTATCAGACTTCAACCAAAACAGATAAATATAGAGTTACAATCAAAACTACAAACAAACGTTCCCAGTGTTACAACTACCAGAGCATGACACCTGACGCTAACTAAAAACACTGACTCATGAGCTAATCCTCACCGAGTCGAACAGCCGCTATCCTCAGTCTGAAAATGACAACATGTAAGGGTGAGTCTCGTCATAATTAACAAATGTTATAAGGTTATAAAGCAATAACACGTCACAGTTGCATCATTCACCCAATTGTTTCATAAACAGACAATCAAAACAAAACAAATAACAACCAACGCATCATCAGCATTTACAACACTGGAATACCTCCAATCATGTCATAAATCATGCATATGAATGAACTGACACTATGCATGTGGTACCAACGTCATCCACTGGGAATAACCCATGACCGATCTATCATCATCCAGATACGGCCCTGCCAGCACAGATTCCACACAATGGGAATCATGCCCTTCACTGATCCAACACTTCCCTTATGGATACAGTATCAACAATGCACATGAATGAATGCAACATATATAACATACTTATATCATTATCATCATCATCCTCATTAATCATCATCATTCCAGTATGTTCATATATATTAACATCATTCAATCACAATTCTATCATCATCATGTCGAAAACATGCACATATTTGCTACAATCATCATCATCATCAAGAAATAGCAACATATATTATCATCATTCTAAAACCAGTCAAATCATCGTCACATAGATCGTTTAATAAGGTTCATTTAGCCCAAAAGGGCGCATCAAATGAACCAACGGTTAGAAAGTTATGCCTCTTTGAACTTTCTTAAAATATCACAAAACATCAACAGCACGCGGCGCCATCACACATTCGCGGCGCGGAACGAATCGAAACAACGCCTTCGCGGCGAGGCCACATGTTCGCGGCGCGGAACGAATCGGAACAACGCCTTCGCAGCGCGGTCACCTGTTCGCGGCGCGTACTGAACGCAACAAGACTTCCTGACCTTACGCCTTCAGGTTCACGGCGCCTCCTCTATGTACGCGGCGCGAACCGCGATTCTAAAAACCCCAATCTGCAGAAAAACAGCATTCCATGTATCCCAAACACCCCAACACATACTAGTGCGAACATGGAGAATTAGAATGCACAAACAACACAAATTACGTCTCGTAATGCACCAAATATACATCAATTGGGATTATAACAACACATACATCATAGATTCAAACACAGGGGTCAAATATCATACAATTGACACAATCCCTAAACCTATCATATGACTCAATTGATCCGAATTCTACATCTATTCAGCATTACCAACCCCTAACCCGATAATAGATGATAATCAGACAAGCCCCCCCTTACCTTAGATAATTCTGGATTCTTGGTCTCTCCCTCTATCGTTCTCCTTCGCGTTCTTCGTTCTTCAGACTTCTTTCTTTCACGCTCTTTCTTTTTCCCAATTCCAATGTTTATGAAAAAAATATTAAAATTAGTAAAAGGTCTACAGAATCACCCCCCCTTCTTTCTCTATTTCCACATATGGCCCAAAACCAAAAACCTCATTTATTCATTATTTCCACATTTTCTTTAATAATTCTAATTATTAATTCAATAATAAAATTAAATTAATATTAAAATTATACGGGCGTTACAATAGACCACGTTTTTGGAGAAGGTAAAGAAACTCTAGAAATTGCATATGATAGTCCATGTTTTTGGAGAAGGGGAAGAAATTTGCAGAAACTGCATAAGATAGACCACGTTTTTGGAGAAGGGAAAGAAAGTTTAGAAATTGCATATCATAGTCCACGTTATTTAAAAAGGGAAAGAAGTTCCGGAAATTGTATATGATAGTCCATATTTTTTGGAGAAGGGAAAGAAATTTCAGAAATTGCATCTGATAGATCATTTTTTTTTTGGAAAAGGGAAAGAAATTCTAGAAATTGTATATGATAGTTCACATTTTTAGAGAAGGGAAAGATATTTGCTGGAAATGCATATGATAGACCACGTTTTTGGAGAAGGAAAAGATATTATAGAAATTGCATATGATAGTCCACGGTTTTAGAAGGAATTACATATGATAAACCATGCTTTTGAAGAAGGGAAAAAAAATTCTAAAAATTGCTTATGATAGTCCACGTTTTTAGAGAAGGGGAAGAAATATGCAGAACTTGCAAATGATAGACCAAGTTTTTGGAGAAGGGAAAGATATTATAGAAATTGCATATGATAGTCCACATTTTTACAGAAGGGAAAGATATTAGCTGGAATTGCATATGATATACCATGTTTTTGGAAAAGGGAAAAAAATTCTAGAAATTGCTTATGATAGTCCACGTTTTTAGAGAAGAAGAAGAAATATGCAGAACTTGCATATGATAGACCAAGTATTTGGAGAAGGGAAACAAATTTTAGAAATGGCATATGATAGACCATATTTTATGGAAAAGGGAAAGAAATTCCTGAAATTGCTTATGATAGTCCAAGTTTCTAGAGAAGTGGAAGAAATTCTGGAAATTACATATGATAGACCACGTTTTTGAAGAAGGGAAAGAAATTCTAGAAATTGCATATGATAGTCCAGGTTTTTGGAAATGGGAAAGAAGTTCCAAAAGTTCCATATGATAGTCCACATTTTTGGAGAAGGGAAAGAAATTTCAGAAATTATATATGATAGACCATATTTTTTGGAAAAGTGGAATAAAATCCATAAATTGCATATGATAGTTTACATTTTGGGAGAAGGGAAAGAAATTTAAAAAAATTGTATATGATTGTCCACGTTTTTGGAGAAGGGGAAGAAATTTGCAGAAATTGCATATGATAGACCATGTTTTTGGAGAAGGGAGAGAAATTTAGAAATTGCAAATGATAGTCCACGTTTTTTAGAAAGGCAAAGAAGTTTCAGAAATGGCATATGATAGTCCACATTTTATAGAAAAAGGAAAGAAATTCCAGAAATTGCTTATGATAGTCCACGTTTTTAGAGAAGGGGAAGAAATTCTAGAAATTACATATGATAGACCATGATTTTGGAGAAGGGAAAGAAATTCTAGAAATTGCATATGATAGTCTACGTTATTGGAAAAGGAAAAGAAGTTCCAGAAACTGCATATGATAGTCCATGTTTTTGGAGAAGGGAATGAAATTTCATAAATCATGTATGATAGACCATATTTTATGGAAAAGGGAAAGATAATCCAGAAATTGCATATGATAGTCCACATTTTTGGAGAAGGGAAAGAAATTCTAGAAATTGCATATGTTAGACCATGTTTTTGGAGAAGGGAAAATGTCATACCCTAATTTTTGACCCCCCTGAGATGACATATCTTCAGGATTTTCATCAAGTCAAAGTAAGTACCCAGGGCAGTCTGGCATTCAATCGAGGGTGTTCAAAGACTAGAAAACTCAGGCAAAGGATCAATCAATAGAGGGATTAGTCTCTAATACAATCATAAGACTCAAAAGCCTCATTATTACACCTATGATTGATTAAGACACCCAGTCATCTAAGTACAGGATTACTCAGATCAACAGACTAGGGTTTGGAGCCTATCAAGGACTAAAATCAGGGATCACATTTGGGAAGCCCTAAAAAAACCTCAGGGGATCATTCAAAGACATCAATCATCTTCAAATATCTCATATTACAAGATCCACTGGACATCACACTTCAATTCAAAGTCTACAGTCATTATTTTCACATGGTCGACAAATTAGGGTTTTGACCTAATTCACCAAGATAGTTGACTTTTTAATCAGGGCATGAATCCAAAACTCAAGACATGATTCAAGAGTCTTTACTACCTCAATATAATCCATTTACATCATTCATTTGAGGAGAAGATCTTGTTTCTACACAAAAAGCCCAAAAATTCACTTTGTCAGGAAAAGTCAACTGTACAGATTCATCATTGACTTTTAAGGTTTTTGGTCAAAAAAATGACTTTCAAAGATCAATATCATCAATATATGGATGTCAAAGTCATTTGACCAAAGAAATTCAAAGAAATTCATCAAGGAACGAAAAGTCGGGAATTAGGGTTTTTGAAGGCATGGTGAGAACTCAAAATTTCACCTACACAACTCAAAAAACTTCCAACATGAAAGTTGTAGATCTTGCAAAATAAAACAACATCTTACAAGGGAACTTTTTTCAAAAGATCAACCATTTATGAAGTTTTGGAAATTTTGAAGTTTAGGTCATAAACACTTAGAAATTTTTCTAAGTGTTTTAACCTAGTTTTCATCCAACTTTGGGCTCATTTTTCACAAATTTCCCAAATGATTCTGAAGAAGACATAAACTAATGATTTGAAGTAGATGTTTAGGGCTTTCCAAATTGTGTTCAACCTTCTCCAAATTCAATTTGAGCTAGGAGTTATGCTTGTTCAAAGTTGGCCTCATGAAGTAAAATTATAGGTCATGTGCAAATTGGAACTTTGCAATTTTGTGCATTTTGCTTCATGAATGGATGCTACACGACCCATAACATGTCTGAAACAATACCATGCATTCATTTTCACCATGGCATGAAGATTGAAGAAGATTCCCAAAAGCAAGAACATGTGATTATGTAATCATTACTTTTGAGAATTTATGATAAGCAATGATTCACCAATTGGAATCTTCTCCTAAGCCAATAGAAACTTGCTACATATCAGAAATGTTCCCTAAGATCCTGCAAGATCAATGGATAGGGGAAGCTAGCCCGAAAATGCATCATTGCATTTTGGAGATTCTTTGAATTTCTTCATGGCTAAGAAACCAAACTCACTACACTAAGCAAGCTCACCACAGCCAATTGATCTGCAACCAATTGCCTATAAATAGAGGCCTCATTCTCATTCAAAAAACACACCAAAGCAACAGAATTCTTGCTTTCTCTTTTCTTTCTTCATACTTAGTTTTTTCAAAGGTCCTTTGGCAAGAAGACTCGGATTCTTCAAACCAAAGCTCTCTCTTTGAAAATAAGTATTCAAACACATTGAGGGAGGCATTTGGAGGTGATCCAAACCTCTGGAACACTGCTGGGCGTGGAGAATCATCATCTCCACCTCTCATTTGGAGCACTTGCAGTTGGAGGACCACAGAACAATTCAGGAGGTTTCAAGCCAAGCCAATCATCCAGGCACACTCCTCAGGTCATAGTGAAGCTAACCAGATGGCTGTAGCTCATCTGTAACTCCAAATTCAACAACCTCCATGTTCACTTGAAGCTGAAATCGAGGGAGGTCCATAGAACAATTCAGAAGGATTCAGGCTACAATAAGCATCCAGTTAGCATCATTGAGTCTCAGGGAAGCTATTGAGATCATTCATTCAAGCCCAGGTGGTCTCTATCATCCTCACGACCTCCATTTTCAGAGGTAAGTTTCTGAACCTCACTTCTCTAATTTAAGTACTCTTTGTGAAATAGCTCGATTCTATCTTGTTCAGCATCATCAGAGGATTGAAAACCCTCTATCATCATCCATTTATCTTTCAGTATAGTCATTTAATTTGATTTTGAAATTTTAGGGTTCTTCACGATTTCTGGTAAATTAGTTAGATGTAGTTAATATTAATTCATGTTAGTTACATATTTAGAATCGTGAGTGAATTTAGAGCAAGTTTCATGTTTACATCATTGCAAATGGTTGAGAGTTGAGAGAGTTCAGAAATTTGAATTGATGGAGCTTGAGGTTGAAGACGAAGATGGAGGGTGGCGCCATTTTTCAAATCTCTGAGCAAAGTTTGTTTTATTTTTAATGATAGGCGTTTCCTTAACGAATGAATAACTTGCCCTAGTGGCCACACATGCGCTCTTAGTCTCCTCATGCCCAAGGTCTGGGGTTCGATCCCCCCCTCAGACCTTTTGTTTTTATTTTCCATTTTAAACGCGCGTGTTTCACATATAAACAACTGGGATCCCTCTTTAGTCACACTGAGCGTGTAGCTCAGTTGGCTTTGTTTTGGTGTGGTGACTATAAAGGCGTGAGTTCAAGCCTTGGTGGAGACATTCCTATTTTTTTACCACTTTTCACACTTATTTTCTTCACAACTTCACACAATTAATTAACCTATCAAACTAATTTATTTTCACTTCATTTTTCACACACTTGTCATTTAATACATCTATTTTGTGAATAATCAAAAAAATCATAAAAATATTATTTATTTCATGTATTTTTATTAGGTTTAAAATAGTATGTTTTAGGTGTTTTCTTAAATACTTTAATACATATTTTCACTTTGTTTTAACCTAAATCATTTTGTAAATAAAGTTTATGATAAAACCCTAATTGTTTAGGTCTTAATTAGGCATAGATCTTCATCTTTACCTTGATTAAGTTGACCTTTTTGTCAAATTTCAAAACTATTTTCAATCTCCGAATAAATCAAATGATTAAGGTTTTCAAACAACAAAACCTTGTATCATTCAAAATCATTTTCAATTGCTTTTACACCAGTACTGTAAAGTACTGGGCCTCTAATAGAGTGTAAGTCCCAAAAACCTTCTCTTCTTAGCTTGTTTTCAAAACTGTATTTTCAAAATCTTCTTTCTGTTTTCAAAACATTCTTCTGGTATTTGAAGGGCATTATTCCCGGTGAAACTCTTCAGATACCTATGTGACCTTTGTCCATCTTCACTTCTTCTGTTTTCAAAAACCATTAACTGTTTATCATATATATATTCAACTGTTATCCACCAATTACTGTTGAGGCTCTGTACATACTTCTTCAATGGCCTCCACTCCATCCAGGTTAGGCTTTACAAGCTTTCAATTTACAGTCTTTATTTAAATTACTGTCAAATATAAACTGTGCATATATTTGTTTAGAACTACGTTTGAGTGTAAACCCTAGGACAGTTAAACTATATATATATATATATATTATAGGAATATGACCTAGGATTGAGAATGTCTTCCCAGTGAAGGCTCTTTCCTAATTAGAGATCTGTAGTTCAAACCCCCAAGATGAATTATTCCCAGTGAAACATCTTGGCAAAAACCTTAGAATCCAAATAAATAGGACACATCCACCCAAAGAGGAATTATTCCCGGTGAAACCTCTTACCCATTTGCTTAGAGCCAAAATAAGTTCAAAACTACATAGCTTTCT
The DNA here is from genome assembly GCF_029867415.1 of Vicia villosa. NCBI lineage: Eukaryota > Viridiplantae > Streptophyta > Magnoliopsida > Fabales > Fabaceae > Vicia > Vicia villosa. The sequence goes on along the minus strand of NC_081186.1, from coordinate 97,852,023 downwards.
CTTGTGCTATAACAAGGACCCTCGATTAGCCTCCTCTTGGGCTTTGTACAAGGACCCACAGGCTTCTTAAAAGCATTTCCAGCTTCCTCTTGAGCTTGTATACAAGGACCCATCAGGTTTCTTATAAACATAGGAACAGGTCTTTAGTCACCTTTTAGCCTACCCTGGTGAGTTTCTTCCAATTTAAACCAGACTTTAAACAAGCTAAGTTTGTCTCAATTTTGCATTGAGTACACCTTTTGGAATGAGAGACATGGACAGTCTCTGTCACCCTTATCTTCATCAATCTTCCTTAGCAGAGTTTAGGATCCATGCTTTGGGTCATCCTCAGCATTGAGTCAGCCTTCATCTTGGGCTTTAAACAAGAAGTCTCCATTAGATAATCTTTCTGCCATTTATTTTCAATAAACCCCTGGAAAGGGTTAGCCTCCAAAGTCAATTAAAATCAACCTCCATTTCAATAAACCCCTGGAAAGGGTTAGCCTCCAAAGTCAATTAAAATCAACCTCCATTTCAATAAATCCCTGGAAAGGGTTAGCTTCCACACATTCTTTCATTTTTAATATAAACCCCTGGAAAGGGTTAGCCTCCAAAGTCAATTAATAAAAAATGTCAAAAAATAAAGACTCATTTCTCTTAGGAGATAATTTCCCCAAAAGAGTCAAAACCCCTGGAAAGGGTCAGCCTCCAAAAAAACATGATAGAGTCAGTCTTTTAACAGAAAAATTCACCAGCTGAGTCAAAATCCCTGGAAAGGGTTAGCTTCCAAAGAAAAACAGTCTTTTAATAAATAAAATCTCCTCAGTGGAGTCAAAACCAACAAAAACAGTTAGCCTCAACCTTGGGCTTCATACAAGGCACCCAAACAATAAAACTCCCCTGTCAAGAGTCAGCCTCAACCTTGGGCATTGTACAAGGCAGATAATAGAGTCTCCCCAGTGAGTTCTTCATCATTCAGTAGCCACAACCTTGGGCTTTGTACAAGGCAGATAAACCATATTTTCATGTGTCAAAGATTCCTAACACCTAGGATCTTTTCCCCATAGAGTCATCCATACTCAGTTTATTTAAGAGTCAGCCACAACCTTGGGCTTTGTACAAGGCAGAAAATAATGTTTTTTTCCTAGCTAGAGTCAGCCACAACCTTGGGCTTTGTACAAGGCACATAAAATAGAGTCATTCATTCAATTATCCTCAACAGTTAGCCACAACCTTGGGCTTTGTACAAGGCACATAAATAGAGTCTCCCTAAGTAGAGTCAGCCTCAATTCTGGGCTTTGTACAGAACACAAAAATACCCTGTAATTAATCCCCAGTGGAGTCATCTCCCAGAGACAATAATATTAATAAATCAATCAAAAAAAGCCTCAAGCTTGGGCCTCATACAAGCCAGCCAAAGTCAAATCTTTTATACAGTAGATAGACATAGCTTATCTCTATAGAGAGATATTTTTACTACTCTACCACATTCAAACAAACAAACATTTCAATTTCAATTTCAATCAAAGTCTCCCATTTAGGACTCTGAAAGACATGCTCTGGCACATCCCCAGACTTGTACACTTTCCCTAATTTGGACGAGCATCTTTCTTTCATTTAAGAGGCATCTGACTGGCATACTTGCACACACAAGTAAGGTCCCCCTCTTGAATGAAATGAATCTAGTTATTCTGTCACTCTTTCACAATGTTTGTGGTAGAATAGTACAAATACCTCTCTGTAGGGATGATTTCATGTCTCTTTACTGTAAACAGATATTTAATTCCAAGCTTCAACCTTGAGCTTCAAGCAAGGCACAAAAAAAACAATTAATTTCCCTAGTTAGTTCCCCGAACTACATTAAGCTCTGACTTCCACTAGGGATATGTAGGCATGAGGTTCACAAGGAATCTCAGCGAGCTAATAAAATACCAAAAATAGTCTGTCTGTCTGTCTGTCTGTCTCTTCAAATCAAATCAATTCTGTCTCCTAACACAAAGGAGAAACTTTCCCAATCATTAGCAGCAAACACAATCACAAATGACACAGAGAAGGTTCTTGTAGAGTACTACAGATATGTAGGGTGTTTAAACACTTCCCTATGTATAACCGACCTCCCGGACTCCAGAATTTCTAGTCTAGGTGAAATCCCCACACTTAGCAAACTCCTAGGGTTTAGTTGAGATCTTTTTTTTCCCTTTCCTACTCGTAGGACCAATAAGAAAGTTCGTGTGATATCGTAGGAAGAACTGAAATAAAATTCATCCCACCACGGGCGCATTCTCCTTCCAAATTTCGCGTGAAGGGTTTAGCGTGCCGTCCTCCCAAGTGAAACGGGGAGGTAAAAGAAAACGACACCACAGAAAAAAATCTATAAACTGCTTATGATAGTCCACGTTTTTAGAGAAGGGGAAAATATATGCAGAAATTGCCTTTTATAGACCAAGTTTTTGGAGAAGGAAAACAATTTCTAGAAATTGCATATGATAGTCCACGTTTTTGGAAAAGGGAAAGAAGTTCCAGAAATTGCATATGATAGACCACGTTTTTGGAGAAGGTAAAGAAATTCTAGCAATTGCATATGATAGTCCACGTTTTTGGAGAAGGGGAAGAAATTTGCAGAAACTGCATAAGATAGACCACGTTTTTGGAGAAGGGAAAGAAAGTTTAGAAAATGCATATCATAGTTCACGTTATTTAGAAAGGGAAAGAAGTTCCGGAAATTGTATATGATAGTCCATATTTTTTGGAGAAGGGAAAGAAATTTCAGAAATTGCATATGATAGATCATTTTTTTTTGGAAAAGGGAAAGAAATTCTAGAAATTATATATGATAGTTCACATTTTTAGAGAAGGGAAAGATATTTGCTGGAATTGCATATGATAGACCACGTTTTTGGAGAAGGAAAAGATATTATAGAAATTGCATATGATAGTCCACGTTTTTAGAGAAGGGAAAGATATTAGCTGGAATTGCATATGATATACCATGTTTTTGGAAAAGGGAAAAAAATTCTAGAAATTGCTTATGATAGTCCACGTTTTTAGAGAAGAAGAAGAAATATGCAGAACTTGTATATGATAGACCAAGTGTTTGGAGAAGGAAAACAAATTTTATAAATGGCATATGATAGACCATATTTTATGGAAAAGGGAAAGAAATTCCTGAAATTGCTTATGATAGTCCAAGTTTCTAGAGAAGGGGAAGAAATTCTAGAAATTACATATGATAGACCATGTTTTTGAAGAAGGGAAAGAAATTCTAGAAATTGCATATGATAGTCCAGGTTTTTGGAAATGGGAAGAAGTTCCAAAAGTTCCATATGATAGTCCACATTTTTGGAGAAGGGAAAAAATTTTCAGATATTATATATGATAGACCATATTTTTTGGAAAAGTGGAATAAAATCCATAAATTGCACATGATAGTTTATGTTTTGGGAGAAGGGAAAGAAATTTTAAAAAATTGTATATGATTTTCCACGTTTTTGGAGAAGGGGAAGAAATTTGGAGAAATTGCATATGATAGACCATGTTTTTGGAGAAGGGAGAGAAATTTAGAAATTGCATATGATAGTCCACGTTTTTTAGAAAGGCAAAGAAGTTTCAGAAATGGCATATGATAGTCCACATTTTAAAGAAAAAGGGAAGAAATTCCAGAAATTGCTTATGATAGTCCACGTTTTTAGAGAAGGGGAAGAAATTCTAGAAATTACATATGATAGACCATGATTTTGGAGAAGGGAAAGAAATTCTAGAAATTGCATATGATAGTCTACGTTTTTGGAAAAGGAAAAGAAGTTCCAGAAACTGCATATGATAGTCCATGTTTTTGGAGAAGGGAATGAAATTTCATAAATCATGTATGATAGACAATATTTTATGGAAAAGGGAAATATAATCCAGAAATTGCATATGATAGTCCACGTTTTTGGAGAAGGGAAAGAAATTCTAGAAATTGCATATGTTAGACCATGTTTTTGGAGAAGGGAAAAAAATCTATAAACTGCTTATGATAGTCCATGTTTTTAGAGAAGGGGAAAATATATGCAGAAATTGCATTTTATAGACCAAGTTTTTGGAGAAGGAAAACAAATTCTAGAAATTGCATATGATAGTCCACGTTTTTGGAAAAGGGAAAGAAGTTCCAAAAATTGCATATGATAGACCACGTTTTTGGAGAAGGTAAAGAAATTCTAGAAATTGCATATGATAGTCCACGTTTTTGGAGAAGGGGAAGGAATTTGTAGAAACTGCGTAAGATAGACCACGTTTTTGGAGAAGGGAAAGAAAGTTTAGAATTTGCATATCATAGTCCATGTTATTTAGAAAGGGAAAGAAGTTTCAAAAATTGTATATGATAGTCCATATTTTTTGGAGAATGGAAAGAAATTTCAGAAATTGCATATGATAGATCATTTTTTTTTTTGGAAAAGGGAAAGAAATTCTAGAAATTGTATATGATAGTTCACATTTTTAGAGAAGGGAAAGATATTTGCTGGAATTGCATATGATAGACCATGTTTTTGGAGAAGGAAAGGATATTATAGAAATTGCATATGATAGTCCACGGTATTGGAGGGAATTGCATATGATAAACCATGCTTTTGGAGAAGGGAAAAAAATTCTAAAAATTGCTTATAATAGTCCACGTTTTTAGAGAAGGGGAAGAAATATGCAGAACTTGCATATGATTGACCAAGTTTTTGGAGAAGGGAAACAAATTCTAGAAATAGCATATGATAGTCCACGTTTTTGGAAAAGGGAAAGAAGTTCCAGAAATTTCATATGATAGTCCACGTTATTGAAGAAGGGAATGAAATTTCATAAATTGCATATGATAGACGATATTTTATGGAAAATGGAAAGAAATTCCAGAAATTGCTATTGATAGTCCATGTTTTTAGAGAAGGGGAAGAAATTCTATAAATTACATATGATAGACCATGTTTTTGGAGAAGGGAAAGAAATTCTAGAAATAGCATATGATAGTCCAGGTTTTTGGAAAAGGGAAAGAAGTTACAAAAGTTGCATATGATGGTCCACATTTTTGGAGAAGGGAAAGAAATTTCAGAAATTATATATGATAGACCATATTTTTTGGAAAAGGAAAAGAAGTTCCAGAAACTGCATATGATAGTCCATGTTTTTGGAGAAGGGAATGAAATTTCATAAATCATGTATGATAGACCATATTTTATGGAAAAGGGAAAGATAATCCAGAAATTGCATATGATAGTCCACGTTTTTGGAGAAGGGAAAGAAATTCTAGAAATTGCATATGTTAGACCATGTTTTTGGAGAAGGGAAAAAATCTATAAACTGCTTATGATAGTCCACGTTTTCAGAGAAGGGGAAAATATATGCAGAAATTGCATTTTATAGACCAAGTTTTTGGAGAAGGAAAACAACATTCTAGAAATTGGATATGATAGTCCACGTTTTTGGAAAAGGGAAAGAAGTTCCAGAAATTGCATATGATAGACCACGTTTTTGGAGAAGGTAAAGAAATTCTAGAAATTGCATATGATAGTCCAAGTTTTTGGAGAAGGGGAAGAAATTTGCAGAAATTGTATAAGATAGACCATGTTTTTGGAGAAGGGAAATAAATTTTAGAAATTTCATATCATAGTCCACGTTATTTAGAAAGGGAAAGAAGTTCCAGAAATTGTATATGATAGTCCATGTTTTTTGGAGAAGAGAAAGAAATTTCAGAAATTGCATATGATAGATCATTTTTTTTGGAAAAAGGAAAGAAATTCTAGAAATTGTATATGATAGTTCACATTTTTAGAGAAGGGAAAGATAGTTGCTGGAATTGCATATGATAGACCACGTTTTTGGAGAAGGAAAAGATATTATACAAATTGCATATGATAGTCCACGGTATTGGAGGGAATTGCATATGATAAACCATGCTTTTGGAGAAGGGAAAAAAATTCTAAAAATTGCTTATGATAGTCCACGTTTTTAGAGAAGGGGAAGAAATATGCAGAACTTGCATATGATTGACCAAGTTTTTGGAGAAGGGAAACAAATTCTAGAAATTGCATATGATAGTCCACATTTTTGGAAAAGGGAAAGAAGTTCCAGAAATTGCATATGATAGTCCACGTTATTGAAGAAGGGAATGAAATTTCATAAATTGCATATGATAGACGATATTTTATGGAAAATGGAAAGAAATTCCAGAAATTGCTATTGATAGTCCATGTTTTTAGAGAAGGGGAAGAAATTCTATAAATTACATATGATAGACCATGTTTTTGGAGAAGGGAATGAAATTCTAGAAATTGCATATGATAGTCCATGTTTTTGGAAAAGGGAAAGAAGTTACAAAAGTTGCATATGATGGTTTACATTTTTGGAGAAGGGAAATAAATTTCAGAAATTATATATGATAGACCATATTTTTTGGAAAAGGAAAAGAAGTTCCAGAAACTGCATATGATAGTCCATGTTTTTGGAGAAGGGAATGAAATTTCATAAATCATGTATGATAGACCATATTTTATGGAAAAGGGAAAGATAATCCAGAAACTGCATATGATAGTCCACGTTTTTGGAGAAGGGAAAGAAATTCTAGAAATTGCATATGTTAGACCATGTTTTTGGAGAAGGGGAAAAATCTTTAAACTGCTTATGATAGTCCACGTTTTTAGAGAAGGGGAAAATATATGCAGAAATTGCATTTTATAGACCAAGTTTTTGGAGAAGGAAAACAACATTCTAGAAATTGCATATGATAGTCCACGTTGTTGGAAAAGGGAAAGAAGTTCCAGAAATTGCATATGATAGACCACGTTTTTGGAGAAGGTAAAGAAATTCTAGAAATTGCATATGATAGTCCAAGTTTTTGGAGAAGGGGAAGAAATTTGCAGAAATTGTATAAGATAGACCACGTTTTTGGAGAAGGGAAAGAAATTTTAGAAATTGCATATCATAGTCCACGTTATTTAGAAAGGGAAAGAAGTTCCAGAAATTGTATATGATAGTCCTTGTTTTTTGGAAAAGAGAAAGAAATTTCAGAAATTGCATATGATAGATCATTTTTTTTGGAAAAGGGAAAGAAATTCTAAAAATTGTATATGATAGTTCACATTTTTAGAGAAGGGAAAGATATTTGCTGGAATTGCATATGAAAGACCACGTTTTTGGAGAAGGAAAAGATATTATAGAAATTGCATATGATAGTCCACGGTTTTAGAGGGAATTGCTTATGATATACCATGCTTTTGAAGAAGGGAAAAAAATTCTAAAAATTGCTTATGATAGTCCACGTTTTTAGAGAAGGGGAAGAAATATGCAGAACTTGCAAATGATAGACCAAGTTTTTGGAGAAGGGAAAGATATTATAGAAATTGTATATAATAGTCCACGTTTTTAGAGAAGGGAAAGATATTAGCTGGAATTGCATATAATATACCATGTTTTTGGAAAAGGGAAAAAAATTCTAGAAATTTCTTATGATAGTCCACGTTTTTAGAGAAGAAGAAGAAATATGCAAAACTTGCATATCATAGACCAAGTGTTTGGAGAAGGGAAACAAATTTTAGAAATGGCATATGATAGACCATATTTTATGGAAAAGGGAAAGAAATTTCTGAAATTGCTTATGATAGTCCAAGTTTCTAGAGAAGTGGAAGAAATTCTGGAAATTACATATGATAGACCACGTTTTTGAAGAAGGGAAAGAAATTCTAGAAATTGCATATGATAGTCCAGGTTTTTTGAAATGGGAAAGAAGTTCCAAAAGTTCCATATGGTAGTCCACATTTTTGAAGAAGGGAAAGAAATTTCAGAAATTATATATGATAGACCATTTTTTTTGGAAAAGTGGAATAAAATCCATAAATTGCATATGATAGTTTACGTTTTGGGAGAAGGGGAAGAAGTTTGCAGAAATTGCATATGATAGACCATGTTTTTGGAGAAGGGAGAGAAATCTAGAAATTGCATATGATAGTCCACGTTTTTTAGAAAGGCAAAGAAGTTTCAGAAATGGCATATGATAGTCCACATTTTATAGAAAAAGGATAGAAATTCCAGAAATTGCTTATGATAGTCCACGTGTTTAGAGAAGGGGAAGAAATTCTAGAAATTACATTTGATAGACCATGATTTTGGAGAAAGGAAAGAAATTCTAGAAATTGCATACGATAGTCTACGTTTTTGGAAAAGGAAAAGAAGTTCCAGAAACTGCATATGATGGTCCGTGTTTTTGGAGAAGGGAATGAAATTTCATAAATCATGTATGATAGACCATATTTTAATGAAAAGGGAAAGATAATCCAAAAATTGCATATGATAGTCCACGTTTTTGGGGAAGGGAAAGAAATTCTAGAAATTGCATATGTTAGACCAAGTTTTTGGAGAAGGGAAAAAAATCTATAAACTGCTTATGATAGTCCACGTTTTTAGAGAAGGGGAAAAATATATGCAGAAATTGAATTTTATAGACCAAGTTTTTGGAGAAGGAAAACAATTTCTAGAAATTCCATATGACAGTCCACGTTTTTGGAAAAGGGAAAGAAGTTCCAGAAATTGCATATGATAGACCACGTTTTTGGAGAAGTTAAAGAAATTCTAGAAATTGCATATGATAGTCCAAGTTTTTGGAGAAGGGGAAGAAATTTGCAGAAATTGTATAAGATAGACCACGTTTTTGGAGAAGGGAAAGAAAGTTTAGAAATTGCATATGATAGTCCACGTTATTTAGAAAGGGAAAGAAGTTCCGGAAATTGTATATGATAGTCCATGTTTTTTGGAGAAGGGAAAGAAATTTCAGAAATTGCATATGATAGATCATTTTTTTTTGGAAAAGGGAAAGAAATTCTAGAAATTATATATGATAGTTCACATTTTTAGAGAAGGGAAAGATATTTGCTGGAATTGCATATGAAAGACCACGTTTTTGGAGAAGGAAAAGATATTATAGAAATTGCATATGATAGTCCACGGTTTTAGAGGGAATTGCTTATGATAAACCATGCTTTTGAAGAAGGGAAAAAAATTCTAAAAATTGCTTATGATAGTCCACGTTTTTAGAGAAGGGGAAGAAATATGCAGAACTTGCAAATGATAGACCAAGTTTTTGGAGAAGGGAAAGATATTATAGATATTGCATATGATAGTCCACGTTTTTAGAGAAGGGAAAGATATTAGCTGGAATTGCATATGATATACCATGTTTTTGGAAAAGGGAAAAAAATTCTAGAAATTGCTTATGATAGACGTTTTTAGAGAAAAAGAAGAAATATGCAGAACTTGCATATGATAGACCAAGTGTTTGGAGAAGGGAAAAAATTTTAGAAATGACATATGATAGACCATATTTTATGGAAAAGGGAACGAAATTCCTGAAATTGCTTATGATAGTCCAAGTTTCTAGAGAAGTGGAAGAAATTCTGGAAATTACATATGATAGACCATGTTTTTAGAGAAGGGAAAGAAATTCTAGAAATTGCATATGATAGTCCAGGTTTTTGAAAATGGGAAAGAAGTTCCAAAAGTTCCATATGATAGTCCACATTTTTGGAGAAGGGAAAGAAATTTCAGAAATTATATATGATAGACCAGTTTTTTTTGGAAAAGTAGAATAAAATCCATAAATTGCATATGATAGTTTACGTTTTGGGAGAAGGGAAAGAAATTTTAAAAAATTGTATATGATTGTCCACGTTTTTGGAGAAGGGGAAGAAATTTGCAGAAATTGCATATGATAGACCATGTTTTCGGAGAAGGGAGAGAAATTTAGAAATTGCATATGATAGTCCATGTTTTTTAGAAAGGCAAAGAAGTTTCAGAAATGGCATATGATACTCCACATTTTATAGAAAAAGGAAAGAAATTCCAGAAATTGCTTATGATAGTCCACGTTTTTAGAGAAGGGGAAGAAATTCTATAAATTACATATGATAGACCATGATTTTGGAGAAGGGAAAGAAATTCTAGAAATTGCGTATGATAGTCTACGTTTTTGGAAAAGGAAAAGAAGTTCCAGAAACAGCATATGATAGTCCATGTTTTTGGAGAAGGGAATGAAATTTCATAAATCATGTATGATAGACCATATTTTATGGAAAAGGGAAAGATCATCCAGAAATTGCATATGATAGTCCACGTTTTTGGAGAAGGGAAAGAAATTCTAGAAATTGCATATGTTAGACCATGTTTTTGGAGAAGGGAAAAAAATCTATAAACTGCTTATGATAGTCCACGTTTTTAGAGAAGGGGAAAATATATGCAAAAATTGAATTTTATAGACCAAGTTTTTGGAGAAGGATAACAATTTCTAGAAATTGCATATGATAGTCCACGTTTTTGGAAAAGGGAAAGAAGTTCCAAAAATTGCATATGATAGACCACGTTTTTGGAGAAGAGGAAGAAATTTGTAGAAACTGCATAATATAGACCACGTTTTTGGAGAAGGGAAAGAAAGTTTAGAAATTGCATATCATAGTCCACGTTATTTACAAAGGGAAAGAAGTTCCGGAAATTGTATATGATAGTCCATATTTTTTGGAGAAGGGAAAGAAATTTTAGAAATTGCATATGAAAAAACATTTTTTTTTGGAAAAGGGAACGAAATTCTATAAATTGTATATGATAGTTCACATTTTTAGAGAAGGGAAAGATATTTGCTGGAATTGCATATGATAGACCACGTTTTTGGAGAAGGAAAAGATATTATAGAAATTGCATATGATAGTCCACGGTTTTGGAGGAAACTGCATATGATAAACCATGCTTTTGGAGAAGGGAAAAAAATTCTAAAAATTACTTATGATAGTCCACGTTTTTAGAGAAGGGGAAGAAATATGCAGAACTTGCATATGATTGACCTTGTTTTTGGAGAAGGGAAACAAAGTTCCAAAAAATTGCATATGATAGTCCACGTTATTGAAAAAGGGAAAGAAGTTCCAAAAATTGCATATGATAGTCCACGTTATTGAAGAAGGGAAAGAAATTTCATAAATGGCATATGATAGACGATATTTTATGGAAAATGGAAAGAAATTCCAGAAATTGCTTATGATAGTCTAAGTTTTTAGAGAAGGGGAAGAAATTCTAGAAATTACATATGATAGACCATGTTTTTGGAGAAGGGAAAGAAATTCTAGAAATTGCATATGATAGTCCAGGTTTTTGGAAAAGGGAAAGAAGTTACAAAAGTTGCATATGATGGTCCACATTTTTTGAGAAGGGAAAGAAATTTCAGAAATTATATATGATAGACCATATTTTTTGGAAAAGGAAAAGAAGTTCCAGAAACTGCATATGATAGTCCATGTTTTTGGAGAAGGGAATGAAATTTCATAAATCATGTTTGATAGACCATATTTTATGGAAAAGGGAAAGATAATCCAGAAATTGCATATGATAGTCCACGTTTTTGGAGAAGGGAAAGAAATTCTAGAAATTGCATATGTTAGACCATGTTTTTGGAGAAGGGAAAAAATCTATAAACTGCTTATGATAGTCCACGTTTTAAGAGAAGGGGAAAATATATGCAAAAATTGCATTTTATAGACCAAGTTTTTGGAGAAGGAAAACAACATTCTAGAAATTGCATATGATAGTCCACGTTTTTGGAAAAGGGAAAGAAGTTCCAGAAATTGCATATGATAGACCACGTTTTTGGAGAAGGGGATGAAATTTGCAAAAAGTGTATAAGATAGACCACGTTTTTGGAGAAGGGAAATAAATTTTAGAAATTGCATATCATAGTCCACGTTATTTAGAAAGGGAAAGAAGTTCCAGAAATTGTATATGATAGTCCTTGTTTTTTGGAGAAGAGAAAGAAATTTTAGAAATTGCATATGATAGATCATTTTTTTGGAATAGGGAAAGAAATTCTAGAAATTGTATATGATACTTCACATTTTTAGAGAAGGGAAAGATATTTGCTGGAATTGCATATGAAAGACCATGTTTTTGGAGAAGGAAAAGATATTATAGAAATTGCATATGATAGTCCACGGTTTTAGAGGGAATTGCTTATGATATACCATGCTTTTGAAGAAGGGAAAAAAATTCTAAAAATTGCTTATGATAGTCCACGTTTTTAGAGAAGGGGAAGAAATATGCAGAACTTGCAAATGATAGACCAAGTTTTTGGAGAAGGGAAAGATATTATAGAAATTGCATATGATAGTCCACGTTTTTAGAGAAGGGGAAGATATTAGCAGGAATTGCATATGATATACCATGTTTTTGAAAAAGGGAAAAAAATTCTAGAAATTGCTTATGATAGTCCACGTTTTTAGAGAAGAAGAAGAAATATGCAGAACTTGCATATGATAGACCAAGTGTTTGGAGAAGGGAAACAAATTTTAGAAATGGCATATGATAGACCATATTTTATGGAAAAGGGAAAGAAATTCCTGAAATTGCTTATGATAGTCCAAGTTTCTAGAGAAGTGGAAGAAATTCTTGAAATTACATATGATAGACCACGTTTTTGAAGAAGGGAAAGAAATTCTAAAAATTGCATATGATAGTCCAGGTTTTTGGAAATGGGAAAGAAGTTCCAAAAGTTCCATATGATAGTCCACATTTTTGGAGAAGGGAAAGAAATTTCAGAAATTATATATGATAGACCATATTTTTTGGAAAAGTGGAATAAAATCCATAAATTGCATATGATAGTTTACGTTTTGGGAGAAGGGAAAGAAATTTTAAAAAATTGTATCTGATTGTCCACGTTCTTGGAGAAGGGGAAGAAATTTGCAGAAATTGCATATGATAGACCATGTTTTTGGAGAAGGGAGAGAAATTTAGAAATTGCATATGATAGTCCACGTTTTTTAGAAAGGCAAAGAAGTTTAAGAAATGGCATATGATAGTCCACATTTTATAGAAAAAGGAAAGAAATTCCAGAAACTGCTTATGATAGTCCACGTTTTTAGAGAAGGGGAAGAAATTCTAGAAATTACATATGATAGACCATGATTTTGGAGAAGGGAAAGAAATTCTAGAAATTGCATATGATAGTCTACGTTTTTGGAAAAGGAAAAGAAGTTCCAGAAACTGCATATGATAGTCCATGTTTTTGGAGAAGGGAATGAAATTTCATAAATCATGTATGATAGATCATATTTTATGGAAAAGGGAAAGATAATCCAGAAATTGCATATGATAGTCCACGTTTTTGGAGAAGGGAAAGAAATTCTAGAAATTGCATATGTTAGACCATGTTTTTGGAGAAGGGAAAAAAATCTATAATGTAATACCCGGTATTATAATTGTCCAATTACCAATTCTAAATTAAATTGAGGTGAGTAATGGATAAATATGATACACATTCTTACTAGTAGGTTTATCACTTAAACCATGACAATTAGTGAAAATGAGGGTATTATGGACATTTCCCACTTAAATGAGAATTAAGGCTTCTTTGGCTTTTTCATGTTTCTAACCATTTTGAACACAAAAACCAGAGTTTGGCGAGGGAGAGAAAGAGAAGGAAGCGTGGAAAGAGAGGAAGAGAAAGAAGAGTCCCAAAACTTGGTCCAAGCTTCATCTTTGCATGCAACAGATTCTGTCCTAATTCTTGTTCCTATCATCTCCATCTTGCTTTCAGCTCTGTCATCATCATCATCTTCTTCATTCCTAAGGTGAGTCCTTAGTTAGATACTTTGGGTTGCATGTGAGGGTTTCAATTGGGGTTTAGGGAATGTGAGCAATATATGAATCAATACTGCTAAACATGTTAATCCTGTTATAATCCATGCATGCTGAAGTTTCTATGTATGTTGTATGCTACAATTTCGTTGGAACTGTATTGGTAGTGCAGGGGATCGATTATAGAGCTTTGGGACTGTCATAGAACCCCTAAAAACGCAGAAAAATGGTTCTGGTTCAGTGTAACCGGTTACGGGTTTTGGTGTAACCGGTTACGCTGTTGAAAAACTGAGAATCTGGGCATTTTACGTGACCGTAACCGGTTACGGTCCCTGGTGTAACCGGTTACACTGGGCGCAGAATGAAAATTCAGCAGATTGGGGAAATTCATATCTCCCATTTCGTGTGTCCGTTTGACATGTACCATATACCGTTAGAAAGCTAATTAGGTGTACTATCTAGGAAAATTAGCCTCGGTGTTTGAATATTATTTTTTGATATATCTGACCCACCTTCAGTAAAGAGCGACACGGATAACATATGAATATCATGTTGTTATACTGAGTTTTCCTCATTATTCTCAATTACTGTGTTATGTTATTGTGTGCTGTGCCGAAAATATGAAGACACCCTCGTTTGGGTTAAACGATCGGGTTGATTGTTTTGTTTGTGACCTTGACTTTATGTCATATTTCTGTATGCTTGAATCGAAGTGGCCGGAAGGCTAGATTGGGACGCTGCTCTGACCGTGTAGTCTATGAGCCCTCCCGGACCGTGTAGTCCAATGGAATAACCCGTTCATGTGTATTGTTCGATATGGTGTGCATCTGAGCTACCGTTGCAGTGTGCTCGTGAGTTTCCGTACAAGGTTTTACTCACTTGGCGTTAACACACTTGCGTGCTCGGTATGGTGGGGTTATGCGGCTATGTAGGCTAATGCATAATGAGGTAACTCACCTCTAGTAAAGTCACGTAGACTAATACTAGGCTTTCTCCCGATGGGCTCAGGCGTCAAGGTGGCGGTTTGTACTCGGCGTAACTCACTAGCGTGAAGAAGGTTAACGGAACAATGATGCCATATAGGCAAGAGTCATCTCGCGGCCATTTAGGCTTGTGCGAACCGTTTAACCGTCTTGCAGTGTGCTTGTACAAGTCCCTTGACATATAATCAGGAGGTTACTCATCGAGGATGCATTTATTCCATAATCTAGCCGAGGTTGTTACACTTCTGGATTCCCCGTGTGTGGATGCGGGTTTGCATACTTGTTTGCTATACAATGTGTATTTGCTTGAGACAAATCCAATGGTGGACGAGTCGCTTGTTTACTCCGTACTTGTACCGGAAGTGAGAGTAACCCCGAATCCATGGTGGATTCGTGTATTTTTGTATGTCCCTTTTAGATCCGAGCGGACTAATAGGATAGGCGGACTCACTGAGATTTAGTAATCTCATCCCATTCCAATTATTTATTTTTTAGGTGGTTCGAGGCAAGATCGCGGTAAGGGAAGGATGGATTAGATCTCTTGGCGATGCTTAGATATTTCTTTTAGTTCTTATCGTGCTTGCTAGTTCATGTATTTTGGATATGTACTGATATGATGTACTTGTATTTTGGCCACGATACATTCGGCTTATGTATTCGTATACTTCTATTTTTCCGCTGCAAACATTATGTATTTGTTGTCTTATGAACCATATATAATACTTTATGCATATTATTCTAGACAAATATGTGTGGGGTGTTATAGTTGGTATCAGAGCAGGTCGATCCTCGACTTTGCTAAGACGCATCGTAATGCAGTACAATTCTGCCTCATATGTGTTTAATCAGTATGATTCCTTATGTCTTATTTATGGCATTGAGCATGATGAACTTGATTCCATGTGTAGGACAGACAGGGAGATGGCTGAGCAACGCAAAGGTCCCGGAAGGCCCAGAACTAGGAATGTGGAGCCCGAGCAACCATCCGGAAGTGCAGGCGTGCCTTGGCAACAGATGATGCAGCAGATGATGCAACAAAACCAGATGATGGCTCAAATGATGCAAGGCATGCAGGGACAACAACCTCCTACTCAAGCTCCCGTTCCTCAAGCTGCAGCCGGACCAGATTTTCGTGCCTTCTTCAGGATGGATCCTGCAGAGTTTGTTGGCGGACTTGATTCACTCTTGGCTCATGATTGGTTAGCTGGTATGGAGAGGGTGTTTCAAGCTATTCAGTGTACTGAAGAAGAGAAGGTGATCTTTGCTACTCAGAAGATGAAAGGACCAGCTCTTAGGTGGTGGAACACTGCATCTACCTATTTCACCACACAAGAGATTCCTAAGGATTGGTAACACTTCAAAGTAGCATTCTTGGAGAAGTATTTCCCTAATAGTGTGAGGACTCATAAGGAGCGAGAATTTCAGAACTTCAAGCAAGGTGACATGTCTGTTTCAGAATATGCAGAGAAGTTCGAGGACTTGGCTGATTACTCCCGACAAGCTGTTTATGCTCCAGATGAACTATGGAAGATTGATCAGCTTATGATGGGTTTGAGGGCCGACATTGCTCATAGTGTTTCCCAAAGAGAGTTCACTACCTATGCTGAATGTCTAAGGCAATGCTATGTTGCTGAAAATAGTTTGAAGAGGGTTCAAGAAGAGAGGAACCAGAACAGGGCTAATTTTAGAGAGCAAGGAAGGTCTACTCAACACTTGAGGCCCCGTAATCCTCCACCAAAGAAGAAGCAGGTCTATGGTGAACAATCGGCTCAACCGCCCCATTGTTGCAAGTGTGGAAGGAAGCATACCGGGGAGTGCAAGTACGTTTCTGTGACTTGTTTTAGATGTGGCGAGCAGGGCCACATAGCTCCACAATGTCCACAAAAACGGATTCCTGAGAAGACTACAGGTCGTGTCTACACTTTGGATTCGAGAAAGGCCAAGGGAAACAATAATCTCATTGCGGGTACGTGTTATGTTAACAATCAACCTTTATGTGTTTTAGTTGATTGTGGAGCCACTCATTCTTTTGTCTCTACCGAGTGTGTTTACCGACTTGGTTTGGAAGTTACTCCATTACCCAATCCTATGATTATTTCTTCGGCAACGGACGATACTGTGGAAGCTCGACTAATTTGCAAAGATTGTTCGGTCTCTTTTAATGGTCGTGACTTCCCGATTGATCTAATTTGCTTACCCCTCAAGAAGCTCGATGTTATTCTAGGGATGGATTGGTTGTCTCTTAACTCGGTGTACATTGGTTGCAAAGAGAAGGCCATATTCATTCCTGCTGAAGAGATCTCTTCCGATGATGCAATTACCAAGTTGATAGAAGGTACAATCAGCACGGTTAATTATCTCTTTTCTCAAGAAAGATCCTTTCTTTTGGTTCTTTCCAAAGAACCTTCTGTGAGAGTTGAATTGTCAGAGATCCCGGCGGTGTTCGAATTTCCTGATGTATTTCCTGAGGATATCACTTCTCTTCCTCCGGAAAGGGAAGCGGAATTCTCAATCGATCTTGTTCCTGGAACAGCCCCAGTTTCCATCACTCCTTATAGGATGTCTCCTATTGAACTCAGAGAGCTGAAGAGCCAATTAGAAGAGCTTCTTGCTAAGCATTTTATCCAACCCAGTGTTTCTCCATGGGGAGCTCCTGTTCTTTTGGTGAAGAAGAAAGACGGAAGTATGCGTCTGTGCATCGATTACCGTCAGCTGAACAAAGTTACCATAAAGAACAAATATCCTTTACCACGGATTGATGACCTCCTAGATCAGTTGAAAGGAGCCAGTGTGTTCTCGAAGATTGATCTTAGGTCAAGATACCATCAAATCCGAGTGAAGAGCTCAGATGTTCCTAAGACTGCATTCAGGACTTGATATGGTCACTACGAGTTTTTGGTTATGCCATTTGGTATGACTAATGCTCCGGCATTTTTCATGGATTACATGAATCAAATCTTTCAACCATATCTGGACCAGTTTGTAGTGATCTTTATTGACGACATTCTGGTGTATTCCCGTACTCCCGAAAATCATGAAGAACATTTGCGGATTGTGTTATCTACTCTTCGAGAGAAACAATTGTATGCCAAGTTCAGCAAGTGTGAATTTTGGCTATCCGAAGTAAGTTTTCTTGGTCACGTCATCTCTGGAGGAGGCGTGGCAGTGGATCCTTCTAAAGTAGAAGCGGTGGTGAATTGGGATAGGCCAAAGAGTGTGACTGAAGTCAGAAGCTTCTTAGGTTTGGCAGGCTATTACCGGAGATTTATTATGGGGTTTGCTAAGTTAGCCTTACCATTGACAAAGCTTACGCGGAAGGAAGTTGCTTTTGAATGGGATTCTGAGTGTGAGCAGAGTTTCCAGAAACTTAAGAAGAAGTTGACTACTGCACCCGTGTTAGTAATTCCGGACCCAAACCAATCCTATGAGGTATTCTGTGACGCTTCTAAGAAAGGTTTAGGCGGAGTATTGATGCAAGATGGCCAGGTGGTAGCTTATGCCTCTCGACAATTGAGATCTCATGAAGAGAATTACCCGACCCATGATCTTGAGCTTGCTGCAATAGTTTTTGCACTCAAGGTGTGGCGACATTACCTATATGGCGTTCACTTTGAAATGTTCAGTGATCATAAAAGCTTGAGATATCTTTTCGACCAGAAGGAGTTGAATATGCGACAAAGAAGATGGATGTAGTACCTCAAAGATTATGACTTTGAATTGAAGTATCATCCAGGAAAGGCTAACAAAGTGGCAGATGCGTTAAGTAGGAAGGAATTTCGAGTTGCGGAGTTGATGATATTAGAACATGACTTATTGGAAAGGTTTCGAAATCTTAACCTTCAGTTTGAATGGACACCCAATGGCGTGTTGATCAGTAACTTGAGCATCCAGAATGAGCTACGAGGAAGGATTCTGATATCACAAGGGTATGATGAACAATTGCAAGCGAGCGAAGGCATGCCTGATTTTGTGAGAGCACCTGATGGAGTAATATTGTTTAAGCAACGGATGTGTATACCGAATGATTCTGAGTTGAAGCGTTTGATTCTGGATGAAGCACACAAGAGTAGATTTTCTATTCATCCTGGATCGACCAAAATGTATCAAGACTTGAGGAAAGATTTTTGGTGGCCAGGGATGAAGAAGGAGATTGCAGAGTATGTAGCGCAATATCCCGTTTGTCAACAGGTTAAGATTGAGCATCAGAGACCAGGAGGAATGTTACAGCCTCTGGAGGTACCAACGTGGAAATGGGATTCTATCTCTATGGATTTCATTGTGGGATTACCTCGTACTCGAGGCGGACATGATTCTATATGGGTAATAGTGGACAGGTTGACTAAGTCTGCTCACTTTTTACCTGTAAAGACCACTCACAAGGTGATTCATCTCGCAAGGCTTTTCATAGCAGAGATTGTATGGTTGCATGGCGTGCCGTCCAGTATAGTGTCTAATCGTGATCCAAAATTCACTTCGAGATTTTGGAAGATGTTTCATAAGGAATTGGGGACTAGATTGGATATGAGTACGTCTAACCATCCTCAATCCGATGGGCAGACGGAGAGGACAATCCAGACAATAGAGGATATGTTGAGGGCTTGCATTTTAGAAGAAGGTGGGAGTTGGAAGGATCATTTGCCGTTGGTAGAGTTCGCATATAATAACAGTTACCATGCTAGTTTGGGTATGGATCCCTATGAAGCTCTATACGGGAGAAAATGTCGATCACCTTTGTGTTGGGCCGAAGTAGGGGAGAAGAATATTCTTGGACCGGAGATTATACAAGAAACCACCGAGAAAGTTAAGATGATCCGAGATAATCTCAAGAAAGCCCAAGACCGACAAAAGAACTATGCGGACAAGCGAAGGAGACCTTTAGAATTTGAAGTTGGTGATCATGTGTATTTGAAGGTCACTCCAAGATTAAGGTTGGGAGGACCGTTCATAACGCGAAAACTCAGTCTGAGATATGTAGGACCATATCAGATTATGAGACGGGTAGGTGAAGTGGCTTATCAGTTGGAATTACCACCTTCACTATCCGGGCTGCATGACGTATTCCACGTATCTCAGCTCCGAAAGTTTGTCTCCGATACCTTTCATCCTATCCTTCCGGATTCTGTTGAAGTAGAACCAGATCTTTCCTATGATCCTCAACCTTGTTGTATCATGGAGCGTGCTAGCAAGTCCCTCCGGAGTAAGGAGATACCTATCGTGAAAGTGATGTGGGATGAGACGTGTCCTGAGGAAGCTACATGGGAGCTTGAATCAGAGATGCGGGAATCCTATCCTCACTTGTTTTGGTAAGTTTTCTTTGAATTCGGGGACGAATCCTATTTAAGGGGGGAGAATGTAATACCCGGTATTATAATTGTCCAATTACCAATTCTAAATTAAATTGAGGTGAGTAATGGATAAATATGATACACATTCTTACTAGTAGGTTTATCACTTAAACCATGACAATTAGTGAAAATGAGGGTATTATGGACATTTCCCACTTAAATGAGAATTAAGGCTTGTTTGGCTTTTTCATGTTTCTAACCATTTTGAACACAAAAACCAGAATTTGGCGAGGGAGAGAAAGAGAAGGAAGCGTGGAAAGAGAGGAAGAGAAAGAAGAGTCCCAAAACTTGGTCCAAGCTTCATCTTTGCATGCAACAGATTATGTCCCAATTCTTGTTCCTATCATCTCCATCTTTCTTTCAGCTCTGTCATCATCATCATCTTCTTCATTCCTAAGGTGAGTCCTTAGTTAGATACTTTGGGTTGCATGTGAGGGTTTCAATTGGGGTTTAGGGAATGTGAGCAATATATGAATCAATACTGCTAAACATGTTAATCCTGTTATAATCCATGCATGCTGAAGTTTTTAAGTATGTTGTATGCTACAATTTCGTTGGAATTGTATTGGTAGTGCAGGGGATCAATTATAGAGCTTTGGGACTGTCATAGAACCCCTAAAAACGCAGAAAAATGGTTCTGGTTCAGTGTAACCGGTTACGGGTTTTGGTGTAACTGGTTACGCTGTTGAAAAACTGAGAATCTGGGCATTTTGCGTGACCGTAACCGGTTACGGTCCCTGGTGTAACCGGTTACACTGGGCGCAGAATGAAAATTCAGCAGATTGGGGAAATTCATATCTCCCATTTCGTGTGTCCGTTTGACATGTACCATATACCGTTAGAAAGCTAATTAGGTGTACTATCTAGGAAAATTAGCCTCGGTGTTTGAATATTATTTTTTGATATATCTGACGCACCTTCAGTAAAGAGCGACACGGATAACATATGAATATCATGCTGTTATACTGAGTTTTCCTCATTATTCTCAATTACTGTGTTATGTTATTGTGTGTTGTGCTGAAAATATGAAGACACCGTCGTTTGGGTTAAACGATCGGGTTGATTGTTTTGTTTGTGACCTTGACTTTATGTCATATTTCTGTATGCTTGAATCAAAGTGGCCGGAAGGCTAGATTGGGACGCTGCTCTGACCGTGTAGTCTATGAGCCCTCCCGGACCGTGTAGTCCAATGGAATAACACGTTCATGTGTATTGTTCGATATGGTGTGCATCTGAGCTACCGTTGCAGTGTGCTCGTGAGTTTCCGTACGAGGTTTTACTCACTTGGCGTTAACACACTTGTGTGCTCGGTATGGTGGGGTTATGCGGCTATGTAGGCTAATGCATAATGAGGTAACTCACCTCTAGTAAAGTCACGTAGACTAATACTAGGCTTTCTCCCGATGGGCTCAGGCGTCAAGGTGGCGGTTTGTACTCGGCGTAACTCACTAGCGTGAAGAAGGTTAACGGAACAATGATGCCATATAGGCAAGAGTCATCTCGCGTCCATTTAGGCTTGTGCGAACCGTTTAACCGTCTTGCAGTGTGCTTGTACAAGTCCCTTGACATATAAGCAGGAGGTTACTCATCGAGGATGCATTTATTCCATAATCTACCGAGGTTGTTACACTTCTGGATTCCCCGTGTGTGGATGCGGGTTTGCATACTTGTTTGCTATACAATGTGTATTTGCTTGAGACAAATCCAATGGTGGACGAGTCGCTTGTTTACTCCATACTTGTACCGGAAGTGAGAGTAACCCCGAATCCATGGTGGATTCGTGTATTTTTGTATGTCCCTTTTAGATCCGAGCGGACTAATAGGATAGGCGGACTCACTGAGATTTAGTAATCTCATCCCATTCCAATTATTTATTTTTCAGGTGGTTCGAGGCAAGATCGCGGTAAGGGAAGGATGGATTAGATCTCTTGGCGATGCTTGGATATTTCTTTTAGTTCTTATCGTGCTTGCTAGTTCATGTATTTTGGATATGTACTGATATGATGTACTTGTATTTTGGCCATGATACATTCGGCTTATGTATTCGTATACTTCTATTTTTCCGCTGCAAACATTATGTATTTGTTGTCTTATGAACCATATATAATACTTTATGCATATTATTCTAGACAAATATGTGTGGGGTGTTTCATATAAACTGCTTATGATAGTCCACGTTTTTTGAAAAGGGAAAGAAGTTCCAGAAATTGCATATGATAGACCACGTTTTTGGAGAAGGTAAAGAAATTCTAGTAATTGCATATGATAGTCCACGTTTTTGGAGAAGGGGAAGAAATTTGCAGAAACTGCATAAGATAGACCACGTTTTTGGAGAAGGGAAAGAAAGTTTAGAAATTGCATATCATAGTCCACGTTATTTAGAAAGGGAAAGAAGTTTCAGAAATTGCATATGATAGATCATTTTTTTTGGAAAAGGGAAAGAAATTCTAGAAATTGTATATGATAGTTCACATTTTTAAAGAAGGGAAAGATATTTGCTGGAATTGCGTATGATAGACCATGTTTTTGGAGAAGGAAAAGATATTATAGAAATTGCATATGATAGTCCACGGTTTTGGAGGGAATTGCATATGATAAACCATGCTTTTGGAGAAGGGAAAAAATTCTAAAAATTGCGTATAATAGTCCATGTTTTTAGAGAAGGGGAAGAAATATGCATAACTTGCATATGATTGACCATGTTTTTGGAGAAGGGAAACAAATTCTAGAAATAGCATATGATAGTCCACGTTTTTGGAAAAGGGAAAGAAGTTCCAGAAATTGCATATGATAGTCCACGTTATTGAAGAAGGGAAAGATATTTCATAAATTGCATATGATAGACGATATTTTATGGAAAAGGGAAAGAAATTCCAGAAATTGCTTATGATAGTCCAAGTTTTTAGAGAAGGGGAAGAAATTCTAGAAATTACATATGATAGACCATGTTTTTGGAGAAGGGAAAGAAATTCCAGAAATTGCATATGATAGTCGTGGTTTTTGGAAAAGGGAAAGAAGTTACAAAATTTGCATATGATGGTCCACATTTTTGGAGAAGGGAAAGAAATTTCAGAAATTATATATGATAGACCATATTTTTTGGAAAAGGAAAAGAAGTTCCAGAAACTGCATATGATAGTCCATGTTTTTGGAGAAGGGAATGAAAATTCATAAATCATGTATGATAGACCATATTTTATGGAAAAGGGAAAGATAACACAGAAATTGCATATGATAGTCCACATTTTTGAAGAAGGGAAAGAAATTCTAGAAATTGCATATGTTAGACCAGGTTTTTGGAGAAGGGAAAAGAATCTATAAACTGCTTATGATAGTCCACGTTTTTAGAGAAGGGGAAAATATATGCAGAAATTGCATTTTATAGACCAAGTTTTTGGAGAAGGAAAACAACATTCTAGAAATTGCATATGATAGTCCACGTTTTTGGAAAAGGGAAAGAAGTTTCAGAAATTGCATATGATAGACCATGTTTTTGGAGAAGGTAAAGAAATTCTAGAAAATGCATAAGATAGTCCACGTTTTTGGAGAAGGGGAAGAAATTTGCAGAAACTGCATAAGATAGACCATGTTTTTGGAGAAGGGAAAGAAATTTCAGAAATTGCATATGATAGATTCTTTTTTTTTGGAAAAGGGAAAGAAATTCTAGAAATTGTATATGATAGTTCACATTTTTAAAGAATGGAAAGATATTTGCTGGAATTGCATATGATAGACCACGTTTTTGGAGAAGGAAAAGATATTATTGAAATTGCATATGAAAGTCCACGGTTTTGGAGGGAATTGCATATGATAAACCATGCTTTTGGAGAAGGGAAAACAATTCTAAAAATTGCTTATGATAGTACACGTTTTTAGAGAAGGGGAAGAAATATGCAGAACTTGCATATGATTGACCAAGTTTTTGGAGAAGGGAAACAAATTCTAGAAATAGCATATGATAGTCCACGTTTTTAGAAAAGGGAAAGATATTAGCTGAAATTTCATATGATATACCATGTTTTTGGAAAAGGGAAGAAAATTCTAGAAATTGCTTATGATAGTCCACGTTTTTAGAGAAGAAGAAGAAATATGCAGAACTTGCATATGATAGACCAAGTGTTTGGAGAAGGGAAACAAATTTTAGAAATGGCATATGATAGACAATATTTTATGGAAAAGGGAAAGAAATTCCTGAAATTGCTTATGATAGTCGAAGTTTCTAGAGAAGGGGAAGAAATTCTGGAAATTACCATATGATAGACCACGTTTTTTAATAAGGGAAAGAAATTCTAGAAATTGCATATGATAGTCCAGGTTTTTGGAAAAGGGAAAAAAGTTACCAAAGTTGCATATGATGGTCCACATTTTTGGAAAAGGGAAAGAAATTTCAGAAACTATATATGATAGACCATATTTTTTGGAAAAGGAAAAGAAGTTCCAGAAACTGCATATGATAGTCCATGTTTTTGGAGAAGGGAATGAAATTTCATAAATCATGTATGATAGACCATATTTTAAGGAAAAGGGACAGATAATCCAGAAATTGCATATGATAGTCCACGTTTTTGAAGAAGGGAAAGAAATTCTGGAAATTGCATATGTTAGACCATGTTTTTGGAGAAGGGAAAAAAATCTATAAACTGCTTATAACAGTCCACGTTTTTAGAGAAGGGGAAAATATATGCAGAAATTGCATTTTATAAACCAAGTTTTTGGAGAAGGAAAACAACATTCTAGAAATTGCATATGATAGTCCACGTTTTTGGAGAAGGGGAAGAAATTTTAAAAAATTGTATATGATTAACCACGTTTTTGGAGAAGGGGAAGAAATTTGCAGAAATTGTATATGATGGACAACGTTTTTGGAGAAGGTAAAGAAATTTTAGAAATTGCATATGATAGTCCACGTTTTTGGAGAAGGGGAAGAAATTTGCAGACTCTGCATAAGATAGACCAAGTTTTTGGAGAAGGGAAAGAAAGTTTAGAAATTGCATATCATAGTCCACGTTATTTAGAAAGGGAAAGAAGTTCCGGAAATTGTATATGATAATCCATGTTTTTTGGAGAAGGGAAAAAAATTTCAGAAATTGCATATGATAGATCATTTTTTTTTGGAAAAGGGAAAGAAAGTCTAGAAATTGTATATGATAGTTCACATTTTTAGAGAAGGGAAAGATAATTGCTGGAATTGCATATGATAGACAACGTTTTTGGAGAAGGAAAAGATATTATAGAAATTGCATACGATAGTCCACGGTTTTGGAGGGAATTGCATATGATAAACCATGCTTTTAGAGAAGTGGAAAAAATTCTAAAAATTGCTTATGATAGTCCACGTTTTTAGAGAATGGGAAGAAATATGCAGAACTTGCATATGATAGACCAAACTTTTGGAGAAGGGAAACAAATTCTAGAAATAGCATATGATAGTCCACGTTTTTGGAAAAGCGAAAGAAGTTCCAAACATTGCATATGATAGTCCACGTTATTGAAGAAGGGAAAGAAATTGCATATGATAGACCTTGTTTTTGGAGAGGGAAAGAAATTCTAGAAATTACATATGATAGACCTTGTTTTTGGAGAAGGGAAAGAAGTTCTAGAAATTGCATATGATAGTCCAGGTTTTTGGAAAAGGGAAAGAAGTTACAAAAGTTGCATATGATGGTCCACATTTTTGGAGAAGGGAAAGAAATTTCAGAAATTATATATGATAGACCATATTTTTTGGAAAAGGAAAAGAAGTTCCAGAAACTGCATATGATAGTCCATGTTTTTGGAGAAGGGAATGAAATTTCATAAATAATGTATGATAGACCATATTTTATGGAAAAGGGAAAGATAATCCAGAAATTGCATATGATAGTCCATGTTTTTGGAGAAGGGAAAGAAATTCTAGAAATTGCATATGTTAGACCATGTTTTTGGAGAAGGGAAAAAATCTATAAACTGCTTATGATAGTCCACGTTTTTAGAGAAGGGGAAAATATATGCAGAAATTGCATTTTATAGACCAAGTTTTTGGAGAAGGAAAACAACATTCTAGAAATTGCATACGATAGTCCACATTTTTGGAAAAGGGAAAGAAGTTCCAGAAATTGCATAAGATAGACCACGTTTTTGGAGAAGGTAAAGAAATTCTAGAAATTGCATATGATAGTCCATGTTTTTGGAGAAGGGGAAGAAATTTGCAGAAATTGTATAAGAGAGACCATGTTTTTTGGAGAAGGGGAAGAAATTTTAGAAATCGCATATCATAGTCCACGTTATTTAGCAAGGGAAAGAAGTTCCAGAAATTGTATATGATAGTCCGTGTTTTTTGGAGAAGAGAAAGAAATTTCAGAAATTGCTTATGATAGATCATTTTTTTGGAAAAGGGAAAGAAATTCTAGAAATTGTAAATGATAGTTCACATTTTTAGAGAAGGAAAAGATATTTGCTTGAATTGCATATGAAAGACCACGTTTTTGGAGAAGGAAAAGATATTATAGAAATTGCATATGATAGTCCACGATTTTAGAGGGAATTGCTTATGATATACCATGCTTTAGAAGAAGGGAAAGAAATTCTAGAAATTGCTTATGATAGTCCACGTTTTTAGAGAAGAAGAAGAAATATGCAGAACTTGCATATGGTAGACCAAGTGTTTGGAGAAGGGAAACAAATTTTAGAAATGGCATATGATAGACCATATTTTATGGAAAAGGGAAAGAAATTCCTGAGATTGCTTATGATAGTCCAAGTTTCTAGAGAAGTGGAAGAAATTCTGGAAATTACATATGATAGACCACGTTTTTGAAGAAGGGAAAGAAATTCTAGAAATTGCATATGATAGTCCAGGTTTTTGGAAATGGGAAAGAAGTTCCAAAAGTTGCATATGATACTCCACATTTTTGGAGAAGGGAAAGAAATTTCAGAAATTATATATGATAGACCATATTTTTTGGAAAAGTGGAATAAAATCCATAAATTGTATATGATAGTTTACGTTTTGGGAGAAGGGAAAGAAATTTTAAAAAATTGTATATGATTGTCCACGTTTTTGGAGAAGGGGAAGAAATTTGCAGAAATTGCATATGATAGACCATGTTTTTGGAGAAGGGAGAGAAATTTAGAATTTGCATATGATAGTCCACGTTTTTTAGAAAGGCAAAGAAGTTTCAGAAATGGCATATATTAGTCCACATTTATAGAAAAAGGAAAGAAATTCCATAAATTGCTTATGATAGTCCACGTTTTTAGAGAAGGGGAAGAAATTCTAGAAATTACATATGATAGACCATGATTTTGGAGAAGGGAAAGAAATTCTAGAAATTGCATATGATAGTCTACGTTTTTGGAAAAGGAAAAGAAGTTCCAGAAACTGCATATGATAGTCCATGTTTTTGGAGAAGGGAATGAAATTTCATAAATCATGTATGATAGACCATATTTTATGGAAAAGGGAAAGCTAATCCCGAAATTGCATATGATAGTCCACGTTTTTGGAGAAGGGAAAGAAATTCTCGAAATTGCATATGTTAGACCATGTTTTTGGAGAAGGGAAAAAAATCTATAAACTGCTTATGATAGTCCACGTTTTTAGAGAAGGGGAAAATATATGCAGAAATTGCATTTTATAGACCAAGTTTTTGGAGAAGGAAAACATTATTCTAGAAATTGCATATGATAGTCCACGTTTTTGGAAAAGGGAAAGAAGTTCCAGAAATTGCATATGATAGACCACGTTTTTGGAGAAGGCAAAGAAATTCTAGAAATTGCATATGATAGTCCACGTTTTTGGAGAAGGGGGAGAAATTTGCAGACTCTACATAAGATAGACCACGTTTTTGGAGAAGGAAAAGAAAGTTTAGAAATTGCATATCAGTCCATGTTATTTAGAAAGGGAAAGAAGTTCCGGAAATTGTATATGATAGTCCATGTTTTTTGGAGAAGGGAAAGAAATTTCAGAAATTGCATATGATAGATCATTTTTTTTGGAAAAGGGAAAGAAATTCTAGAAATTGTATATGATAGTTCACATTTTAAGAGAAGGGAAAGATATTTGCTTGAATTGCATATGAAAGACCACGTTTTTGGAGAAGGAAAAGATATTATAGAAATTGCATATGATAGTCCACGGTTTTAGAGGGAATTGCTTATGATATACCATGCTTTAGAAGAAGGGAAAGAAATTCTAGAAATTGCTTATGATAGTCCACGTTTTTAGAGAAGAAGAAGAAATATGCAGAACTTGCATATGGTAGACCAAGTGTTTGGAGAAGGGAAACAAATTTTAGAAATGGCATATGATAGACCATATTTTATGGAAAAGGGAAAGAAATTCCTGAGATTGCTTATGATAGTCCAAGTTTCTAGAGAAGTGGAAGAAATTCTGGAAATTACATATGATAGACCACGTTTTTGAAGAAGGGAAAGAAATTCTAGAAATTGCATATGATAGTCCAGGTTTTTGGAAATGGGAAAGAAGTTCCAAAAGTTGCATATGATAATCCACATTTTTGGAGAAGGGAAAGAAATTTCAGAAATTATATATGATAGACCATATTTTTTGGAAAAGTGGAATAAAATCCATAAATTGTATATGATAGTTTACGTTTTGGGAGAAGGGAAAGAAATTTTAAAAAATTGTATATGATTGTCCACGTTTTTGGAGAAGGGGAAGAAATTTGCAGAAATTGCATATGATAGACCATGTTTTTGGAGAAGGGAGAGAAATTTAGAATTTGCATATGATAGTCCACGTTTTTTAGAAAGGCAAAGAAGTTTCAGAAATGGCATATATTAGTCCACATTTTATAGAAAAAGGAAAGAAATTCCATAAATTGCTTATGATAGTCCACGTTTTTAGAGAAGGGGAAGAAATTCTAGAAATTACATATGATAGACCATGATTTTGGAGAAGGGAAAGAAATTCTAGAAATTGCATATGATAGTCTACGTTTTTGGAAAAGGAAAAGAAGTTCCAGAAACTGCATATGATAGTCCATGTTTTTGGAGAAGGGAATGAAATTTCATAAATCATGTATGATAGACCATATTTTATGGAAAAGGGAAAGATAATCCCGAAATTGCATATGATAGTCCACGTTTTTGGAGAAGGGAAAGAAATTCTCGAAATTGCATATGTTAGACCATGTTTTTGGAGAAGGGAAAAAAATCTATAAACTGCTTATGATAGTCCACGTTTTTAGAGAAGGGGAAAATATATGCAGAAATTGCATTTTATAGACCAAGTTTTTGGAGAAGGAAAACATTATTCTAGAAATTGCATATGATAGTCCACGTTTTTGGAAAAGGGAAAGAAGTTCCAGAAATTGCATATGATAGACCACGTTTTTGGAGAAGGCAAAGAAATTCTAGAAATTGCATATGATAGTCCACGTTTTTGGAGAAGGGGGAGAAATTTGCAGACTCTACATAAGATAGACCACGTTTTTGGAGAAGGAAAAGAAAGTTTAGAAATTGCATATCAGTCCATGTTATTTAGAAAGGGAAAGAAGTTCCGGAAATTGTATATGATAGTCCATGTTTTTTGGAGAAGGGAAAGAAATTTCAGAAATTGCATATGATAGATCATTTTTTTTGGAAAAGGGAAAGAAATTCTAGAAATTGTATATGATAGTTCACATTTTAAGAGAAGGGAAAGATATTTGCTTGAATTGCATATGAAAGACCACGTTTTTGGAGAAGGAAAAGATATTATAGAAATTGCATATGATAGTCCACGGTTTTAGAGGGAATTGCTTATGATATACCATGCTTTAGAAGAAGGGAAAGAAATTCTAGAAATTGCTTATGATAGTCCACGTTTTTAGAGAAGAAGAAGAAATATGCAGAACTTGCATATGGTAGACCAAGTGTTTGGAGAAGGGAAACAAATTTTAGAAATGGCATATGATAGACCATATTTTATGGAAAAGGGAAAGAAATTCCTGAGATTGCTTATGATAGTCCAAGTTTCTAGAGAAGTGGAAGAAATTCTGGAAATTACATATGATAGACCACGTTTTTGAAGAAGGGAAAGAAATTCTAGAAATTGCATATGATAGTCCAGGTTTTTGGAAATGGGAAAGAAGTTCCAAAAGTTGCATATGATAATCCACATTTTTGGAGAAGGGAAAGAAATTTCAGAAATTATATATGATAGACCATATTTTTTGGAAAAGTGGAATAAAATCCATAAATTGTATATGATAGTTTACGTTTTGGGAGAAGGGAAAGAAATTTTAAAAAATTGTATATGATTGTCCACGTTTTTGGAGAAGGGGAAGAAATTTGCAGAAATTGCATATGATAGACCATGTTTTTGGAGAAGGGAGAGAAATTTAGAATTTGCATATGATAGTCCACGTTTTTTAGAAAGGCAAAGAAGTTTCAGAAATGGCATATATTAGTCCACATTTTATAGAAAAAGGAAAGAAATTCCATAAATTGCTTATGATAGTCCACGTTTTTAGAGAAGGGGAAGAAATTCTAGAAATTACATATGATAGACCATGATTTTGGAGAAGGGAAAGAAATTCTAGAAATTGCATATGATAGTCTTCGTTTTTGGAAAAGGAAAAGAAGTTCCAGAAACTGCATATGATAGTCCATGTTTTTGGAGAAGGGAATGAAATTTCATAAATCATGTATGATAGACCATATTTTATGGAAAAGGGAAAGATAATCCCGAAATTGCATATGATAGTCCACGTTTTTGGAGAAGGGAAAGAAATTCTCGAAATTGCATATGTTAGACCATGTTTTTGGAGAAGGGAAAAAAATCTATAAACTGCTTATGATAGTCCACGTTTTTAGAGAAGGGGAAAATATATGCAGAAATTGCATTTTATAGACCAAGTTTTTGGAGAAGGAAAACATTATTCTAGAAATTGCATATGATAGTCCACGTTTTTGGAAAAGGGAAAGAAGTTCCAGAAATTGCATATGATAGACCACGTTTTTGGAGAAGGCAAAGAAATTCTAGAAATTGCATATGATAGTCCACGTTTTTGGAGAAGGGGGAGAAATTTGCAGACTCTACATAAGATAGACCACGTTTTTGGAGAAGGAAAAGAAAGTTTACAAATTGCATATCATAGTCCATGTTATTTAGAAAGGGAAAGAAGTTCCGGAAATTGTATATGATAGTCCATGTTTTTTGGAGAAGGGAAAGAAATTTCAGAAATTGCATATGATAGATCATTTTTTTTGGAAAAGGGAAAGAAATTCTAGAAATTGTATATGATAGTTCACATTTTAAGAGAAGGGAAAGATATTTGCTTGAATTGCATATGAAAGACCACGTTTTTGGAGAAGGAAAAGATATTATAGAAATTGCATATGATAGTCCACGGTTTTAGAGGGAATTGCTTATGATATACCATGCTTTAGAAGAAGGGAAAGAAATTCTAGAAATTGCTTATGATAGTCCACGTTTTTAGAGAAGAAGAAGAAATATGCAGAACTTGCATATGGTAGACCAAGTGTTTGGAGAAGGGAAACAAATTTTAGAAACGGCATATGATAGACCATATTTTATGGAAAAGGGAAAGAAATTCCTGAAATTGCTTATGATAGTCCAAGTTTCTAGAGAAGTGGAAGAAATTCAAGAAATTACATATGATAGACAACGTTTTTGAAGAAGGGAAAGAAATTCTAGAAATTGAATATGATAGTCCAGGTTTTTGGAAATGGGAAAGAAGTTCCAAAAGTTGCATACGATACTCCACATTTTTGGAGAAGGGAAAGAAATTTCAGAAATTATATATGATAGACCATATTTTTTGGAAAAGTGGAATAAAATCCATAAATTGCATATGATAGTTTACGTTTTGGGAGAAGGGAAACAAATTTTAAAAAATTGTATATGATTGTCCATGTTTTTGGAGAAGGGGAAGAAATTTGCAGAAATTGCATATGATAGACCATGTTTTTGGAGAAGGGAGAGAAATTTAGAAATTGCATATGATAGTCCACGTTTTTTAGAAAGGCAAAGAAGTTTCAGAAATGGCATATGATAGTCCACATTTTATAGAAAAAGGAAAGAAATTCCAGAAATTGCTTATGATAGTCCCCGTTTTTAGAGAAGGGGAAGAAATTCTAGAAATTACATATGATAGACCATGATTTTGGAGAAGGGAAAGAAATTCTAGAAATTGCATATGATAGTCTACGTTTTTGGAAAAGTAAAAGAAGTTCCATAAACTGCATATGATAGTCCATGTTTTTGGAGAAGGGAATGAAATTTCATAAATCATGTATGATAGACCATATTTTATGGAAAAGGGAAAGATAATCCCGGAATTGCATATGATAGTCCACGTTTTTGGAGAAGGGAAAGAAATTCTCGAAATTGCATATGTTAGACCATGTTTTTGGAGAAGGGAAAAAAATCTTTAAATTGCTTATGATAGTCCTCGTTTTTAGAGAAGGGGAAAATATATGCAGAAATTGCATTTTATAGACCAAGTTTTTGGAGAAGGAAAACATTATTCTAGAAATTGCATATGATAGTCCACGTTTTTGGAAAAGGGAAAGAAGTTCCAGAAATTGCATATGATAGACCACGTTTTTGGAGAAGGCAAAGAAATTCTAGAAATTGCATATGATAGTCCACGTTTTTGGAGAAGGGGGAGAAATTTGCATAAATTGTATAAGGTTGACCACGTTTTTGGTGAAGGGAAAGAAATTTTAGAAATTGCATATCATAGTCCAAGTTATTTAGAAAGTGAAAGAAGTTCCAGAAATTGTAAATGATAGTCCATGTTTTTTGGAGAAGAGAAAGAAATTTCAGAAATTGCATATGATAGATCTTTTTTTTTTGAAAAGGGAAAGAAATTCTAGAAATTGTATATGATAGTTCACATTTTTAGAGAAGGGAAAGATATTTGCTGGAATTTCATATGAAAGACCACGTTTTTGGAGAAGGAAAAGATATTATAGAAATTGCATATGATAGTCCACGGTTTTAGAGGGAATTGCTTATGATATACCATGCTTTTGAAGAAGGGAAAGAAATTCTAAAAATTGCTTATGATAGTCCACGTTTTTAGAGAAGGGGAAGAAATATGCAGAACTTGCATATGATAGACCAAGTTTTTGGAGAAGGGAAAGATATTATAGAAATTGCATATGATAGTCCACGTTTTTAGAGAAGGGAAAGATATTAGCTGGAATTGCATATGATATACCATGTTTTTGGAAAAGGGAAAAAAATTCTAGAAATTGCTTATGATAGTCCACGTTTTTAGAGAAGAAGAAGAAATATGCAGAACTTGCATATGATAGACCAAGTGTTTGGAGAAGGGAAACAAATTTTAGAAATGGCATATGATAGACCATATTTTATGGAAAAGGGAAAGAAATTCCTGAAATTGCTTATGATAGTCCAAGTTTCTAGAGAAGTGGAAGAAATTCTGGAAATTACATATGATAGACCACGTTTTTTAAGAAGGGAAAGAAATTCTAGAAATTGCATATGATAGTCCAGGTTTTTGGAAATGGGAAAGAAGTTCCAAAAGTTGCATATGATAGTCCACATTTTTGTAGAAGGGAAGAAATTTCCGAAATTATATATGATAGACCATATTTTTTTGGAAAAGTGGAATAAAATCCTTAAATTGCATATGATAGTTTACGTTTTGGGAGAAGGGAAACAAATTTTAAAAAATTGTATATGATTGTCCACATTTTTGGAGAAGGGGAAGAAATTTGCATAAATTGCATATGATAGACCATGGTTTTAGAGAAGGGAGAGAAATTTAGAAATTGCATATGATAGTCCACGATTTTAGAAAGGCAAAGAAGTTTCAGAAATTGCATATGATAGTCCACATTTTATAGAAAAATGAAAGAAATTCCAGAAATTGCTTATGATAGTCCACGTTTTTAGAGAAGGGGAAGAAATTCTAGAAATTACATATGATAGACCACGATTTTGGAGAAGGGAAAGAAATTCTAAAAATTGCATATGATAGTCTACGTATTTGGAAAAGGAAAAGAAGTTACAGAAACTGTATATGATAGTCCATGTTTTTGGAGAAGGGAATGAAATTTCATAAATCATGTATGATAGACCATATTTTATGGAAAAAGCAAAGATAATCCAGAAATTGCATATGATAGTCCATGTTTTTTGAGAAGGGAAAGAAATTCTAGAATTTGCATATGTTAGACCATGTTTTTGGAGAAGGGAAAAAAATCTATAAACTGCTTATGATAGTCCATGTTTTTAGAGAAGGGGAAAATATATGCAGAAATTGCATTTTATAGACCAAGTTTTTGGAGAAGGAAAACAAATTCTAGAAATTGCATCGGATAGTCCACGTTTTGGGAAAAGGGAAAGAAAATCCAGAAATTGCATATGATAGACAACGTTTTTGGAGAAGGTAAAGAAATTTTAAAAATTGCATATGATAGTCCACGTTTTTGGAGAAGGGGAAGAAATTTGCAGACTCTGCATAAGATGGACCACGTTTTTGGAGAAGGAAAAGAAAGTTTAGAAATTGCATATCATAGTCCACGTTATTTAGAAAGGGAAAGAAGTTCCCGAAATTGTATATGATAGTCCATGTTTTTTGGAGAAGGGAAAGAAATTTCAGAAATTGCATATGATAGATCATTTTTTTTGGAAAAGGGAAAGAAATTCTAGAAATTGTATATGATAGTTCACATTTTAAGAGAAGGGAAAGATATTTGCTGGAATTGCATATGATAGACCACGGTTTTGGAGAAGGAAAAGATATTATAGAAATTGCATATGATAGTCCACGGTTTTGGAGGGAATTGCATATGATAAACCATGCTTTTGGAGAAGGGAAAAAAATTCTAAAAATTGTTTATGATAGTCCTCGTTTTTAGAGAATGGGAAGAAATATGCAGAACTTGCATATGATTGACCAAACTTTTGGAGCAGGGAAACAAATTCTAGAAATAGCATATGATAGTCCACGTTATTGGAAAAGGGAAAGAAGTTCCAAAAATTGCATATGATAGTCCACGTTATTGAAGAAGGGAAAGAAATTTCATAAATTGCATATGATAGACGATATTTTATGGAAAATGGAAAGAAATTCCAGAAATTGCTTATGATAGTCCAAGTTTTTAGAGAAGGGGAAGAAATTCTAGAAATTACATATGATAGACCATGTTTTTGGAGAAGGGAAAGAAATTCTAGAAATTGCATATGATAGTCCAAGTTTTTGGAAAAGGGAAGAAGTTACAAAATTTGCATATGATGGTCCACATTTTTGGAGAAGGGAAAGAAATTTCAGAAATCATATATGATAGACCATATTTTTTGGAAAAGGAAAAGAAGTTCCAGAAACTGCATATGATAGTCCATGTTTTTGGAGAAGGGAATGAAAATTCATAAATCATGTATGATAGACGAAATTTTATGGAAAAGGGAGAGATAATACAGAAATTGCATATGATAGTCCACGTTTTTGAAGAAGGGAAAGAAATTCTAGAAATTGCATATGTTAGACCAGGTTTTTCGAGAAGGGAAAAGAATCTATAAACTGCTTATGATAGTCCACGTTTTTAGAGAAGGGGAAAATATATGCAGAAATTGCATTTTATAGACCAACTTTTTGGAGAAGGAAAACAACATTCTAGAAATTGCATATGATAGTCCACGTTTTTGGAAAAGGGAAAGAAGTTCCAGAAATTGCATATGATAGACCATGTTTTTGGAGAAGGCAAAGAAATTCTAGAAATTGCATATGATAGTCCACATTTTTGGAGAAGGGGGAGAAATTTGCAGACTCTACATAAGATAGACCACGTTTTTGGAGAAGGAAAAGAAAGTTTAGAAATTGCATATCATAGTCCATGTTATTTAGAAAGGGAAAGAAGTTCCGGAAATTGTATATGATAGTCCATGTATTTTGGAGAAGGGAAAGAAATTTCAGAAATTGCATATGATAGATCATTTTTTTTGGAAAAGGGAAAGAAATTCTAGAAATTGTATATGATAGTTCACATTTTAAGAGAAGGGAAAGATATTTGCTTGATTGCATATGAAAGACCATGTTTTTGGAGAAGGAAAAGATATTATAGAAATTGCATATGATAGTCCACGGTTTTAGAGGGAATTGCTTATGATATAGCATGCTTTAGAAGAAGGGAAAGAAATTCTAGAAATTGCTTATGATAGTCCATGTTTTTAGAGAAAAAGAAGAAATATGCAGAACTTGCATATGGTAGACCAAGTGTTTGGAGAAGGGAAACAAATTTTAGAAATGGCATATGATAGACCATATTTTATGGAAATGGGAAAGAAATTCCTGAAATTGCTTATGATAGTCCAAGTTTCTAGAGAAGTGGAAGAAATTCTGGAAATTACATATGATAGACCACGTTTTTGAAGAAGAGAAAGAAATTCTAGAAATTGCATATGATAGTCCAGGTTTTTGGAAATGGGAAAGAAGTTCCAAAAGTTGCATACGATACTCCACATTTTTGGAGAAGGGAAAGAAATTTCAGAAATTATATATGATAGACCATATTTTTTGGAAAAGTGGAATAAAATCCATAAATTGCATATGATAGTTTACGTTTAGGGAGATGAGAAACAAATTTTAAAAAATTGTATATGATTGTCCACGTTTTTGGAGAAGGGGAAGAAATTTGCAGAAATTGCATATGATAGACCATGTTTTTGGAGAAGGGAGAGAAATTTAGAAATTGCATATGATAGTCCACGTTTTTTAGAAAGGCAAAGAAGTTTCAAAAATGGCATATGATAGTCCACATTTTATAGAAAAAGGAAAGAAATTCCAGAAATTGCTTATGATAGTCCACGTTTTTAGAGAAGGGGAAGAAATTCTAGAAATAACATATGATAGACCATGATTTTGGAGAAGGGAAAGAAATTCTAGAAATTGCATATGATAGTCTACGTTTTTGGAAAAGGAAAAGAAGTTCCATAAACTGCATATGATAGTCCATGTTTTTGGAGAAGGGAATGAAATTTCATAAATCATGTATGATAGACCATATTTTATGGAAAAGGGAAAGATAATCCCGAAATTGCATATGATAGTCCACGTTTTTGGAGAAGGGAAAGAAATTCTCGAAATTGCATATGTTAGACCATGTTTTTGGAGAAGGGAAAAAAATCTGTAAACTGCTTATGATAGTCCACGTTTTTAGAGAAGGGAAAAATATATGCAGAAATTGCATTTTATGGACCAAGTTTTTGGAGAAGGAAAACATTATTCTAGAAATTGCATATGATAGTCCACGTTTTTGGAAAAGGGAAAGAAGTTCCAGAAATTGCATATGATAGACCACGTTTTTGGAGAAGGCAAAGAAATTCTAGAAATTGCATATGATAGTCCACGTTTTTAGAGAAGGGGGAGAAATTTGCATAAATTGTATAAGATTGACCACGTTTTTGGTGAAGGGAAAGAAATTTTAGAAATTGCATATCATAGTCCAAGTTATTTAGAAAGTGAAAGAAGTTCCAGAAATTGTAAATGATAGTCCATGTTTTTTGGAGAAGAGAAAGAAATTTCAGAAATTGCATATGATAGATCATTTTTTTTGGAAAAGGGATAGAAATTCTAGAAATTGTATATGATAGCTCACATTTTTAGAGAAGGGAAAGATATTTGCTGGAATTTTATATGAAAGACCACGTTTTTGGAGAAGGAAAAGATATTATAGAAATTGCATATGATAGTCCACGGTTTTAGAGGGAATTGCTTATGATATACCATGCTTTTGAAGAAGGGAAAGAAATTCTAAAAATTGCTTATGATAGTCCACGTTTTTAGAGAAGGGGAAGAAATATGCAGAACTTGCATATGATAGACCAAGTTTTTGGAGAAGGGAAAGATATTATAGAAATTGCATATGATAGTCCACGTTTTTAGAGAAAGGAAAGATATTAGCTGGAATTGCATATGATATACCATGTTTTTGGAAAAGGGAAAAAAATTCTAGAAATTGCTTATGATAGTCCACGTTTTTAGAGAAGAAGAAGAAATATGCAGAACTTGCATATGATAGACCAAGTGTTTGGAGAAGGGAAACAAATTTTAGAAATGGCATATGATATACCATATTTTATGGAAAAGGGAAAGAAATTCCTGAAATTGCTTATGATAGTCCAAGTTTCTAGAGAAGTGGAAGAAATTATGGAAATTACATATGATAGACCACGTTTTTTAAGAAGAGAAAGAAATTCTAGAAATTGCATATGATAGTCCAGGTTTTTGGAAATGGGAAAGAAGTTCCAAAAGTTGCATATGATAGTCCACATTTTTGTAGAAGGGAAGAAATTTCCGAAATTATATATGATAGACCATATTTTTTTGGAAAAGTGGAATAAAATCCATAAACTGCATATGATAGTTTACGTTTTGGGAGAAGGGAAACAAATTTTTTAAAATTGTATATGATTGTCCACATTTTTGGAGAAGGGGAAGAAATTTGCATAAATTGCATATGATAGACCATGGTTTTAGAGAAGGGAGAGAAATTTAGAAATTGCATATGATAGTCCACGTTTTTTAGAAAGGCAAAGAAGTTTCAGAAATTGCATATGATAGTCCACATTTTATAGAAAAATGAAAGAAATTCCAGAAATTGCTTATGATAGTCCACGTTTTTAGAGAAGGGGAAGAAATTTTAGAAATTACATATGATAGACCACGCTTTTGGAGAAGGGAAAGAAATTCTAGAAATTGCATATGATAGTCCATGTTTTTGGAGAAGGGGATGAAATTTCATAAATCATGTATGATAGACCATATTTTATGGAAAAAGGAAAGATAATCCAGAAATTGCATATGATAGTCCATGTTTTTTGTGAAGGGAAAGAAATTCTAGAATTTGCATATGTTAGACCATGTTTTTGGAGAAGGGAAAAAAATCTATAAATTGCTTATGATAGTCCATGTTTTTAGAGAAGGGGAAAATATATGCAGAAATTGCATTTTATAGACCAAGTTTTTGGAGAAGGAAAACAAATTCTAGAAATTGCATATGATAGTCCACGTTTTGGGAAAAGGGAAAGAAAATCCAGAAATTGCATTTGATAGACAACGTTTTTGGAGAAGGTAAAGAAATTTTAAAAATTGCATATGATAGTCCACGTTTTTGGAGAAGGGGAAGAAATTTGCAGACTCTGCATAAGATAGACCACGTTTTTGGAGAAGGAAAAGAAAGTTTAGAAATTGCATATCATAGTCCACGTTATTTAGAAAGGGAAAGAAGTTCCGGAAATTGTATATGATAGTCCATGTTTTTTGGAGAAGGGAAAGAAATTTCAGAAATTGCATATGATAGATCATTTTTTTTGGAAAAGGGAAAGAAATTTTAGAAATTGTATATGATAGTTCACATTTTAAGAGAAGGGAAAGATATTTGCTGGAATTGCATATGATAGACCACGGTTTTGGAGAAGGAAAAGATATTATAGAAATTGCATATGATAGTCCACGGTTTTGGAGGGAATTGCATATGATAAACCATGCTTTTGGAGAAGGGAAAAAAATTCTAAAAATTGCTTATGATAGTCCACGTTTTTAGAGAATGGGAAGAAATATGCAGAACTTGCATATGATAGACCAAACTTTTGGAGAAGGGAAACAAATTCTAGAAATAGCATATGA
Organism: Vicia villosa; assembly: GCF_029867415.1. Taxonomy (NCBI): domain Eukaryota; kingdom Viridiplantae; phylum Streptophyta; class Magnoliopsida; order Fabales; family Fabaceae; genus Vicia; species Vicia villosa. Next base: position 97,812,480 of record NC_081186.1, on the reverse strand, counting down.
TAGTCCACGTTTATGGAAAAGGGAAAGAAGTTCCAAAAATTGCATATGATAATCCACGTTATTGAAGAAGGGAAAGAAATTTCATAAATTGCATATGATAGACGATATTTTATGGAAAATGGAAAGAAATTCAAGAAATTGCTTATGATAGTCCAAGTTTTTAGAGAAGGGGAAGAAATTCTAGAAATTACATATGATAGACCATGTTTTTGGAGAAGGGAAAGAAATTCTAGAAATTGCATATGATAGTCAAGGTTTTTGGAAAAGGGAAGAAGTTACAAAATTTGCATATGATGGTCCACATTTTTGGAGAAGGGAAAGAAATTTCAGAAATCATATATGATAGACCATATTTTTTGGAAAAGGGAAAGAAGTTCCAGAAACTGCATATGATAGTCCATGTTTTTGGAGAAGGGAATGAAAATTCATAAATCATGTATGATAGACCAAATTTTATGGAAAAGGGAAAGATAATACAGAAATTGCATATGATAGTCCACGTTTTTGAAGAAGGGAAAGAAATTCTAGAAATTGCATATGTTAGACCAGGTTTTTCGAGAAGGGAAAAGAATCTATAAACTGCTTATGATAGTCCACGTTTTTAGAGAAGGGGAAAATATATGCAGAAATTGCATTTTATAGACCAACTTTTTGGAGAAGGAAAACAACATTCTAGAAATTGCATATGATAGTCCACGTTTTTGGAAAAGGGAAAGAAGTTCCAGAAATTGCATATGATAGACCATGTTTTTGGAGAAGGTAAAGAAATTCTAGAAATTGCATAAGATAGTCCACGTTTTTGGAGAAGGGGAAGAAATTTACAGAAACTGCATAAGATAGACCATGTTTTTGGAGAATGGAAAGAAAGTTTAGAAATTGCATATCATAGTCCACGTTATTTAGAAAGGGAAAGAAGTTCCGGAAATTGTAAATGATAGTTCATATTTTTTGGAGAAGGGAAAGAAATTTCAGAAATTGCATATGATAGATAATTTTTTTTGGAAAAGGGAAAGAAATTCTAGAAATTGTATATGATAGTTCACATTTTTAGAGAATGGAAAGATATTTGCTGGAATTGCATATGATAGACCACGGTTTTGGAGGGAATTGCATATGATAAACCATGCTTTTGGAGAAGGGACAACAATTCTAAAAATTGCTTATGATAGTCCATATTTTTAGAGAAGGGGAAGAAATATGCAGAACTTGCATATGATTGACCAAGTTTTTGGAGAAGGGAAAAAATTCTAGAAATAGCATATGATAGTCCACGTTTTTAGAGAAGGGAAAGATATTAGCTGGAATTGCATATGATATACCATGTTTTTGGAAAAGGGAAAAAAATTCTAGAAATTGCTTAAGATAGTCCACGTTTTTAGAGAAGAAGAAGAAATATGCAGAACTTGCATATGATAGACCAAGTGTTTGGAGAAGTGAAACAAATTTTAGAAATGGCATATGATAGACCATATATTTTATGGAAAAGGGAAAGAAATTCCTGAAATTGCTTATGATAGTCCAAGTTTCTAGAGAAGGGGAAGAAATTCTGGAAATTACATATGATAGACCACGTTTTTGAATAAGGGAAAGAAATTCTAGAAATTGCATATGATAGTCCAGGTTTTTGGAAAAGGGAAAAAAGTTACCAACACTAGTACGATAGGATTAATATAATTTTAAAATTCACACCCATTATACTAAAAACGGGTGTAAATCAGAAATATAGTGGCAATTTTGTAAATAACATGTCATTTTAAATATTATAAGGTGACAATATACACCCTATATTCTAAAAACGGGTTTAAATTAAAAATACTATTATAATCAAAATTCAATTACTCCTTTTAAACTAAAAAACGGGTGTAAATTAATATGTAATTGTTTTTTTTAATTTTAATAGGTGAAACATTATACTTTAAACATAATACTTTAAATTTATTAACATAATAAAATACTTTCTCTATTTCCTATTCAAACAGTAATTGCAATCAACTTATTTCACGGAACGTATTTGGAACTCTTTCAAGAAACCCATTTTTCAATCTAACATTGTTCCACTCATGCATTTAGCGCGCTGCTTCAGGCAATGGTAATGGTGATTTCGGGTTTCATCGAAGTTTGATTGGAAAAAAAAGGTTGATTTCGGGTTTGTGCGAAGTTTGATTCCGGGCTTCACGAAATCCTTTCTCTAAACCCCATTCTGTCAAACGATACCCTTCAACTTGCTGTGACGACACCATTCGCTCACTGAAAAACGAAAGAACGAAGCTCTCTTCGCTCACTCTCACTTCACCGAAACAGTTACGACAACGAAGCTGAGAGGAAACTATCGCAGTGACGACAACGAAGCTGAGAGAAACCATTTCGCAGTGACGACAACGAAGCTGAGAGGAAACCATTTCACAGTGACGACATTGGTAAGGAAGAATTAGGGTTTTATACTTTGAGCGACATTGGTAGCTGAAGAATTAGGGTTTTATATTCATAAACTAGTTCCTATTGCTATGGAAAATTTTGTTTGAAATGATGCAAATTCATTGTATAGGTCCAAACAAATTGTATTGATTAAACCTCCTTCTTCTTTCAACCAACCCTTGCATCTTTAGCATTATGTGTGTGTTTCATAGATATATGAAGTATGTTTGATGCAGGGCTGACTTCGGTTTATGTAAATCAGTTTGAAATGTCGGGATATATTTGACTGGTTATGTATCCTTTAATGATGTGCTGATATGTGCATTGGCTTGTCCATGTTGCTTTTAAACTATACATGGTGTAGCACTTGTGTGAACCTATTTTGTGAATGTATGCCATAATGGGATGAATTGATTGGGTTTTTTTATGCAGGTTTGTATAGCGGTTGATGTGTGTGAGTTAATGCTTGGCTGAAATTCTGTTGCGAACCGATGTGCAGGGCTATATGTTGGATTAGTCTGGTATTGTCTGATTAAAAAATCCTAATAAGCATTATTGCGATGCTTGATTCACTTCTTATGGCGTTTTTTCTTCCTTGCATAGGCATGAGTGTAATCTTCATCCTCTACACGTGCCTTCTTTGGTACACCGCTTACCGTCATCATTTAAATCCGCCGTTGAAACCGGTCACTGGTAAGGGACTCTCCTCTTTAGATCTTGAACATCTTTTCTATCGCCAACATCTTTTCTCCTTTGAACCGTTGATAGCTGATTTCAGTGTTTGTGTTGTAACCTCCTTAGCTATGTAGCAATGAATTCCATTTATGAACTTTGATTAGGTTTATTGGATCTATCCAGATGAATAATTTGACTCTATCATTTCATACCCTGTTATTTATTTCTAGAGGGACGGGTATGTTCCCCTTATTATTTTAGTACACCAGCTTTAGAATTCTTGTGAACCAAGCCTTTTGCCACATTCTTGTCTATGGTTTAGATAAAGCCTTTAATTAATGTAGATTGCAGAGATAAGCAATGAACTGGTGTTGGTTGAAGCAGAGACAATGCCATTCCAGAGCATAAACATGGTGTTTATTAGGCATCAACTGGTACTGGCTTCCTCTTACTTAGATTTTACTGGTCCATTTGAATCTAGGATCAAAGAATTAGTAGAGAAGCTAGAATTTCTTGCAATGCTATAAGTTATATTGGCCCTTTCCCAAGAATTGCTTTGATGAGTCAAACAACATCAAAAGATTATGAAACATAATGGAATTTTGATTGTTTACTGTTTATGTTCTCTCTACCATATTAAGGTAGTTAGCAATCTCTTTAAAGGCTTATAACTTGCTCAGCCTTCAATTGTAACTCATTTGTCTTCAATTACGCCTAACATATCCTTTTGCTTTGCAAGAAATTTTGGCGTCTCTAGCAATCATTTGTTCCTAGCAATCAGCTTCTTAGTTTGTGCGTGAATATTGATCTCTTTTAACCTTTGGTTTACCAAATTCACTTTTGTTCTTTGGCTACAACGAACCTGCGTGTTCCTGTATCCCAATATATAGTAGTTATATAACACTCTTTAGTTTGATCTTTATCAATGCTATGGATCCCTTTGTTACCGGTTTAAAAAAAGTGAATTTTGTCAATAATTCAAAGTAAAATAGAAGTTGTTTTGTGTTAATTTGCCAAAATAATCAGTAATAAACGAGTTCTAAATATTTTGGGAAACTTGCACTGATTTTACTTCAGCGCGATAATTCAATTTGGAGTCGGTTTATTCTGATTGTTAAGCTTGGCCAATATGATAAGGTTTTGAAATAGAGGAATTCTAAATTCACCTCATCATTTTTTAGGAACTCCCAAATTTCCGATTTAAACCATTTTTCAAATAATTCATTCGGGTGCTATATTATTCCAGAAGCATTATTCAGGAGCATATCAATATATACATGAAGAGACTTTCTCATTTTTGTTCCATCAGTTTCATACTTTAAAATTTTCCAAAAACCTTCCAAAATAATTTTAACTTTCAGATTTCATCATGTTAATACCTTCAATTTCTTGTTAATCATCAAACTATATTCGATATGTTTGAATTTACAATGTATATGTTATTTATCTAATGTTATAAAGTTTTGGAAAAATTAGATTAATTGATATGGTTGTAATTAACAGGGGGCAAAATGGATGAGAATGGTCTGTAGGGACTTTTAAAATCAGAGTTTTAGAAAAGTAGTGTGGCCGAGGGACTTTTGTAAAAATCCTATTTTTACAAAGCATGTGTATGGAACGATTTTATGATTTACTCCAAGTATTAGAAAATACAATGACTAAGAGATGAAGACAGCAAAACAATTAATACGTCAATTAATCAAAAAGTTAAAAGTTAAAAGTTGGAATATATCTGTTGTGTGTGTATGGTTCTTTCTGTTTGGACTTTTCTGTTGCGTTAGTCCGGTAGCTGAAGTTAGGAGGTGGATGGTTTTGAGGAAGCTGTTATTTAGTTAGACAGTTTAGTAGTTAATTGTTACTGTCAGTTGAGAATGGCTTAGTGAAACTCATGTTGAATTGTTTAGTGTGTATGCTTGGTTAATTGTGATTACTGCTTCAGCCCTTATTGAATCCCCAATTGCCTTTGCAGTTCGAGGTAACACAAAACATTGTGGTTTTCTTGGCCACACCAAAGAAAATATGCTTTAAACTGCACGGTTTGCCTCTTGGATTCAAGAAATTTAAGTTCCTAAAGCATCTCCTGAAGCCAATAATGTTGTCTGATAGCTATTCTACATATGGGGATACACTTTCAGTAGTTAATTCTATGTCTGCATAGCATTGCCAACAATTAATTGAGTTAGACTCAACTTACTAAGTCAGCCATACTAGAAGTTGGAACTTGAATGAATTCGGTCATTGGTATGAGTTTCTCCACCCTTGATTCCCATAAATCACAATTGTCTAACACATGGATCATTGGTTGAGTTACTTCTCACATTTGTTGTCATTCTTCTTTATTTAATAGATATAGTACTCCTTTAAACAATAAGTTTGTAACTATTCCAAATGGTCATTAAATTAGTGTTTCAGGCTTTCAGCCATAGGTAGTGTTATCTTGAATAATATCAACTTATGGTTAATTGTATGGATATTACGTGCCTTTGAATAGTTGTTAAATATTAGAGGAAACATCCAAACTAGTCCTCAAGAAAATATACAGAAAACACAGAAGGTACTTTTGAAAGAACTCGATAGGGATTAGCTTCTAGTGGCTAGGGATAAAGTGTGGCTAGGGATAAAGTGACCGCCTTTGAATAACTGAAATTTATTGAACAATTCGGGTTATCGTTGTCAAAATTTGGATTGCAACAGGAGACCTAGTTTAAAGAATTATAACAGGGAAAAAAAAAGATAAATACTTCCCATCCAAGTAAATTGTGTGTCTTGGTCGCTTTCTTCTACAAATTTGAGAGTTTGGTCTCTCCTAATCAAAATCCAGTCTCAAAATAAAATGCCTTCAATTTTTTGCTATTTATTCAAAATCTATCTAAAAAAAAACTGTCAGCCTAATAACATAACTGCTGCCTAAAATATAATAACTACTGGTTGTTGCTTAATAACATAATAATTGCAGGCTAATATAATATAGTAACAATAATAATTAGGGGTGTAGCAAAAAGTTGATAGTTTGATTTACAACTTTGTTGAGTGGGGATACATATGACATATAGGTTTTTCCTAAAAATCACATCTGTTGTAATGATTTACCTTTCTCTTTTTATGAAATAGGAATGAGCCAATGACTAAATGCTACTCTGTTTTGCAGGCTCTTCTTGAGTGTCAAGGTGACTCCATAGATTTGAGTGGTGATATGGGAGCTGTAGGGCGGATTATTATCTCAGATTCCCTTTCCGGGGATCCGGAAATGTGCTTAGATTTGAAAGGTATCTTAGAACACGTGTTTTCTGATTAACAAACAAATATTGTTGTCTTCAATGTATAAAGAGACAAACACATACATCTTGATGATAACACTCCGTATTCATGCAGAATCATAATACAGCTTAGCTAAGTACTGTACTGATTCTTGTGTGCTGACTTTCCTAGAAACAGCTGACTGTATGCTATAAATTTTTAAAAATGGGAATCTTGTAATCATAAATAAAACCTTGACTTTTAGTGATCACCTCATTTTTTGTCATTGATTTCTTCTCCAAATTATATGCTGCTGTAATGCATACATTATTAGTCTTCCATTTTTTTGTTTTACACTGTATTTGTATGATAGTGTAAACCTGTATCTGATTGTTCAAATTTTAATATTCTTTTCAGGAACAGTCTACAAAACATCTATAGTTCCTTGCCGGACGTTTTGCGTTGTATGTCATCTTGGATGTAATCTGTATTTATCATCATGGCATTGAAAGTTTTTATTTGGCCTTGTAGCTAATTACTTCCATGATTAAGGTATTATACCTTTCAAATATCGCTTTAATGAGTTTATCTTTTCTTTTTCAGGTTAGCTTTGGGCAGTCAGAGGCAAATGTCTGTTCTTTTATAGGTCCTACTTATTAGCTCAATTTACGCAGTAAATATTTCTGAAGTCGTCTTGATTGCTACTTATCGGTTATCTACTTATTTCCTCATTTATTTACGTATTAGTGATTAATCATCCTTGACAAGGACTTTGTAAAATACGGGCCAACATTGGTGTTTAAACTATAATTTATTTTCAGATAGAGGCCATCATGAATGACTTCGTACAGCTGAATCCACCGTCTGATGTTTATGAAGCCGAAACTATGGTTGAAGGTAATTTGCATCCACCAACAACTAACTGGGGCTTGTGTCTTGTAGTATTGCTTTAAATATTATGCACGATTTCTTTGCCTGACATCCATTCTTTTCATGTGAGAAGGGACATTGGATGGTTTTTCCTTTGATTCTGATGAGGAAGCTGGCAAGAATCAGAAAACCACCCATCCATCTGATCAAAATGAGAACGCCGAGGAACAGACACCTGGTAAATCTAAACGGAAGGCAGACAAAACATCAGTAAGTTCCTCATTTGCTTTAGGTTTTAGATTGTCCCTATTAATAATTTTAAATACTGGTGCATACATACTTAGTTGCTGAAAATTGGGATGCAGGGTGCTGAAAAGAAAAGAGGTAGAAGTACCGGCGGAAAATCACAGTCAAAGATATCCAAGAAAAAAGCTCCTAGTTCCAAGAGAGCAAAAACTAAGAAATGAGTCACAGAAGGTACCTTTTACTTATAATTTTTTGTATGGGGTGATAATATGCTTCTAGTGGCTAGGGATAAAGTGTGTAGTCCATATCTAGAAGGAAGAGGATGAGAAGTTTAGGAGTTTCATTTGTATACTTTTTTTCCTAATGGAACTGCATTGATGATATCTTCTAACAAATCATTTTATGTTTCTGTTTTTGAATGCAAGTTAATATTTTTTGTTTTTGTTTGGTGAATTCTAATTTCTAACTTCCAAACAAGAGTCAACCTAATTAGACTATGGTTTACATATTCAACACCTTTTTCTATTTATTTTGTACACTCGTCAAAACCGCAGTATGGTTACCATTGATACATGTGGCTCTTTCTTGTAATAACACTTTCTTGTAATAATTTCTTGTGTCTTGTTTTTTTGCATACAGAAAACAATTGCTTCTCCAGGACGTGGTATTTTGGCCATGGATGAATCCAATGCTACATGTGGAAAGCGGTTGGATTCAATTGGACTAGAGAACCCGAAGCTAACCGTCAAGCATGGCGTAAAATTATATATGAAGAAAGTGTTATGACTTAGTTAAAATATAATTTTTATGTGTATGATTTTATAAAATTTGAAATATTATGACTGCACATGATTTTGTATACTTTTTGGTTAATATTAAAAATATTTTGACTTAGTTAAAATATGATTTTTATAAGTATGATTTTATAGTATTTACAATATTATGACTGAAAATAAAATATAACTAAATGGTGTTTATGAAATAGGGTGTAAATAGATATAATTGTTCATTCATAAATGGCGTATTTACACCCGATTTTTACTAAAATAGGGGGTAATTAAGAACATATTTACACCTGATTTTTTATTAAAATAGGGTGTAATTAAAACATAATTAAGCCCAATTACACCCGATTTTTATTAAAATAGGGTGTAATTAAAACGTAATTAAGCCCAATTACACCCGATTTTTATTAAAACAGGGTGTAATTAAAACGTAATTAAGCCCGTTTACACCCGATTTTTATTAAAACAGGGTGTAATTAAAACGTAATTACGCCTAATTACACCAGATTTTTATTAAAACAGGATGTAATTAAAAACGTAATTACGCCCAATTACACCTGATTTTTATTAAAACAGGGTGTAATTAAAAACATAATTACGCTCAATTACACCCGATTTTTGTTAAAAATAACGAGTGTAAATTCGTTAGACATTTCTCACCCTGTGGATATACACCCGATTTTTATTAAAAATAATGGGTGTAAATTTAATTAAAAACGGGTGTAAATTAACATTTTTGTACTAGTGCAAAGTTGCATATGATGGTCCACATTTTGGGAAAAGGGAAAGAAATTTCAGAAATTATATATGAGAGACCATATTTTTTGGAAAAGGAAAAGATGTTCCAGAAACTGCATATTATAGTCCATGTTTTTGGAGAAGGGAATGAAATTTCATAAATCATGTATGATAGACCATATTTTATGGAAAAGGGAAAGATAATCCAGAAATTGCATATGATAGTCCACGTTTTTGGAGAAGGGAAAGAAATTCTAGAAATTGCATATGTTAGACCATGTTTTTGGAGAAGGGAAAAAATCTATAAACTGCTTATGATAGTCCACGTTTTCAGAGAAGGGGAAAATATATGCAGAAATTGCATTTTATAGACCAAGTTTTTGGAGAAGGAAAACAACATTCTAGAAATTGCATATGATAGTCCACGTTTTTGGAAAAGGGAAAGAAGTTCCAGAAATTGCATATGATAGACCACGTTTTTGGAGAAGGTAAAGAAATTCTAGAAATTGCATATGATAGTCCACGTTTTTGGAGAAGGGGGAGAAATTTGCAGACTCTACATAAGATAGACCACGTTTTTGGAGAAGGAAAAGAAAGTTTAGAAATTGCATATCATAGTCCATGTTATTTAAAAAGGGAAAGAAGTTCCGGAAATTGTATATGATAGTCCATGTTTTTTGGAGAAGGGAAAGAAATTTCAGAAATTGCATATGATAGATCATTTTTTTTGGAAAAGGGAAAGAAATTCTAGAAATTGAATATGATAGTTCACATTTTAAGAGAAGGGAAAGATATTTGCTTGAATTGCATATGAAACACCACGTTTTTGGAGAAGGAAAAGATATTATAGAAATTGCATATGATAGTCCACGGTTTTAGAGGGAATTGCTTCTGATATACCATGCTTTAGAAGAAGGGAAAGAAATTCTAGAAATTGCTTATGATAGTCCACGTTTTTAGAGAAGAAGAAGAAATATGCAGAACTTGCATATGGTAGACCAAGTGTTTGGGGAAGGGAAACAATTTTTAGAAATGGCATATGATAGACCATATTTTATGGAAAAGGGAAAGTAATTCCTGAAATTGCTTATGATAGTCCAAGTTTCTAGAGAAGTGGAAGAAATTCTGGAAATTACATATGATAGACCTTGTTTTTGAAGAAGGGAAAGAAATTCTAGAAATTGCATATGATAGTCCAGGTTTTTGGAAATGGGAAAGAAGTTCCAAAAGTTGCATACGATACTCCACATTTTTGGAGAAGGGAAAGAAATTTCAGAAATTATATATGATAGACCATATTTTTTGGAAAAGTGGAATAAAATCCATAAATTGCATATGATAGTTTACGTTTTGGGAGAAGGGAAAGAAATTTTAAAAAATTGTATATGATTGTCCACGTTTTTGGAGAAGGGGAAGAAATTTGCAGAAATTGCATATGATAGACCATGTTTTTGGAGAAGGGAGAAAAATTTAGAAATTGCATATGATAGTCCACGTTTTTTAGAAAGGCAAAGAAGTTTCAGAAATGGCATATGATAGTCCACATTTTATAGAAAAAGGAAAGAAATTCCAGAAATTGCTTATGATAGTCCACGTTTTTAGAGAAGGGGAAGAAATTCTAGAAATTACATATGATAGACCATGATTTTGGAGAAGGGAAAGAAATTCTAGAAATTGCATATGATAGTCTACGTTTTTGGAAAAGGAAAAGAAGTTCCAGAAACTGTATATGATAGTCCATGTTTTTGGAGAAGGGAATGAAATTTCATAAATCATGTATGATAGACCATATTTAATGGAAAAGGGAAAGATAATCCGAAAATTGCATATGATAGTCCACGTTTTTGGAGAAGGGAAAGAAATTCTCGAAATTGCATATGTTAGACCATGTTTTTGGAGAAGGGAAAAAAATCTATAAACTGCTTATGATAGTCCACGTTTTTAGAGAAGGGGAAAATATATGCAGAAATTGCATTTTATAGACCAAGTTTTTGGAGAAGGAAAACATTATTCTAGAAATTGCATATGATAGTCCACGTTTTTGGAAAAGGGAAAGAAGTTCCAGAAATTGCATATGATAGACCACGTTTTTGGAGAAGGCAAAGAAATTCTAGAAATAGCATATGATAGTCCACGTTTTTGGAGAAGGGGGAGAAATTTGTAGAAATTGTATAAGATTGACCGCGTTTTTGGTGAAGGGAAAGAAATTTTAGAAATTGCATATCATAGTCCAAGTTATTTAGAAAGTGAAAGAAGTTCCAGAAATTGTAAATGATAGTCCATGTTTTTTGGAGAAGAGAAAGAAATTTCAGAAATTGCATATGATAGATCATTTTTTTTGGAAAAGGGAAAGAAATTCTAGAAATTGTATATGATAGTTCACATTTTTAGAGAAGGGAAAGATATTTGCTGGAATTTCATATGAAAGACCACGTTTTTGGAGAAGGAAAAGATATTATAGAAATTGCATATGATAGTCTACGGATTTAGAGGGAATTGCTTATGATATACCATGCTTTTGAAGAAGGGAAAGAAATTCTAAAAATTGCTTATGATAGTCCACGTTTTTAGAGAAGGGGAAGAAATATGCAGAACTTGCATATGATAGACCAAGTTTTTGGAGAAGGGAAAGATATTATAGAAATTGCAAATGATAGTCCACGTTTTTAGAGAAGGGAAAGATATTAGCTGGAATTGCATATGATATACCATGTTTTTGGAAAAGGGAAAAAAATTCTAGAAATTGCTTATGATAGTCCACGTTTTTAGAGAAGAAGAAGAAATATGCATAACTTGCATATGATAGACCAAGTGTTTGGAGAAGGGAAACAAATTTTAGAAATGGCATATGATAGACCATATTTTATGGAAAAGGGAAAGAAATTCCTGAAATTGCTTATGATAGTCCAAGTTTCTAGAGAAGTGGAAGAAATTCTGGAAATTACATATGATAGACCACGTTTTTTAAGAAGGGAAAGAGATTCTAGAAATTGCATATGATAGTCCAGGTTTTTGGAAATGGGAAAGAAGTTCCAAAAGTTGCATATGATAGTCCACATTTTTGTAGAAGGGAAGAAATTTCCGAAATTATATATGATAGACCATATTTTTTTGGAAAAGTGGAATAAAATCCATAAATTGCATATGATAGTTTACGTTTTGGGAGAAGGGAAACAAATTTTAAAAAATTGTATATGATTATCCACATTTTTGGAGAAGGGGAAGAAATTTGCATAAATTGCATATGATAGTCCACGTTTTTTAGAAAGGCAAAGAAGTTTCAGAAATTGCATATGATAGTCCACATTTTATAGAAAAATGAAAGAAATTCCAAAAATTGCTTATGATAGTCCATGTTTTTAGAGAAGGGGAAGAAATTCTAGAAATTACATATGATAGACCACGATTTTGGAGAAGGGAAAGAAATTCTAGAAATTGCATATGATAGTCTACGTTTTTGGAAAAGGAAAAGAAGTTACAGAAACTGTATATGATAGTCCATGTTTTTGGAGAAGGGAATGAAATTTCATAAATCATGTATGATAGACCATATTTTATGGAAAAAGGAAAGATAATCCAGAAATTGCATATGATAGTCCATGTTTTTTGAGAAGGGAAAGAAATTCTAGAATTTGCATATGTTAGACCATGTTTTTGGAGAAGGGAAAAAAATCTATAAACTGCTTATGATAGTCCATGTTTTTAGAGAAGGGGAAAATATATGCAGAAATTGCATTCTATAGACCAAGTTTTTGGAGAAGGAAAACATTATTCTAGAAATTACATATGATAGTCCACGTTTTTGGAAAAGGGAAAGAAGTTCCAGATATTGCATATGATAGACCACGTTTTTGGAGAAGGCAAAGAAATTCTAGAAATTGCATATGATAGTCCACGTTTTTGGAGAAGGGGGAGAAATTTTGCAGAAATTGTATAAGATTGACCACGTTTTTGGTGAAGGGAAAGAAATTTTAGAAATTGCATATCATAGTCCAAGTTATTTAGAAAGTGAAAGAAGTTCCAGAAATTGTAAATGATAGTCCATGTTTTTTGGAGAAGAGAAAGAAATTTCAGAAATTGCATATGATAGATCATTTTTTTTGGAAAAGGGAAAGAAATTCTAGAAATTGTATATGATAGTTACATTTTTAGAGAAGGGAAAGATATTTGCTGGAATTTCATATGAAAGACCACTTTTTTGGAGAAGGAAAAGATATTATAGAAATTGCATATGATAGTCCACGGTTTTAGAAGGAATTGCTTATGATATACCATGCTTTTGAAGAAGGGAAAGAAATTCTAAAAATTGCTTATGATAGTACTCGTTTTTAGAGAAGGGGAAGAAATATGCAGAACTTGCATATGATAGACCAAGTTTTTGGAGAAGGGAAAGATATTATAGAAATTGCATATGATAGTCCACGTTTTTAGAGAAGGGAAAGATATTAGCTGGAATTGCATATGATATACCATGTTTTTTGGAAAAGGGAGAGAAATTCCTGAAATTGCTTATGATAGTCCAAGTTTCTAGAGAAGTGGAAGAAATTCTGGAAATTACATATGATAGACCACGTTTTTTAAGAAGGGAAAGAAATTCTAGAAATTGCATATGATAGTCCAGGTTTTTGGAAATGGGAAAGAAGTTCCAAAAGTTGCATATGATAGTCCACATTTTTGTAGAAGGGAAGAAATTTCCGAAATTATATATGATAGACCATATTTTTTTGGAAAAGTGGAATAAAATCCATAAATTGCATATGATAGTTTACGTTTTGGGAGAAGGGCAACAAATTTTAAAAAATTGTATATGATTGTCCACATTTTTGGAGAAGGGGGAGAAATTTGCATAAATTGCATGTGATAGACCATGGTTTTAGAGAAGGGGGAGAAATTTAGAAATTGCATATGATAGTCCATGTTTTTTAGAAAGGCAAAGAAGTTTCAGAAATTGCATATGATAGTCCACATTTTATAGAAAAATGAAAGAAATTCCAGAAATTGCTTATGATAGTCCACGTTTTTAGAGAAGGGGAAGAAATTCTAGAAATTACATATGATAGACCACGATTTTGGAGAAGGGAAAGAAATTCTAGAAATTGCATATGATAGTCTACGTTTTTGGAAAAGGAAAAGAAGTTACAGAAACTGTATATGATAGTCCATGTTTTTGGAGAAGGGAATGAAATTTCATAAATCATGTATGATAGACCATATTTTATGGAAAAATGAAAGATAATCCAAAAATTGCATATGATAGTCCATGTTTTTTGAGAAGGGAAAGAAATTCTAGAATTTGCATGTGTTAGACCATGTTTTTGGAGAAGGGAAAAAATCTATAAACTGCTTATGATAGTCCATGTTTTTAGAGAAGGGGAAAATATATGCAGAAATTGCATTTTATAGACCAAGTTTTTGGAGAAGGAAAACAAATTCTAGAAATTGCATATGATAGTCCACGTTTTGGGAAAAGGGAAAGAAAATCCAGAAATTGCATATGATAGGCAACGTTTTTGGAGAAGGTAAAGAAATTTTAAAAATTGCATATGATAGTCCACGTTTTTGGAGAAGGGGAAGAAATTTGCAGACTCTGCATAAGATAGACCATGGTTTTGGAGAAGGAAAAGAAAGTTTAGAAATTGCATATCATAGTCCATGTTATTTAGAAAGGGAAAGAAGTTCCGGAAATTGTATATGATAGTCCATGTTTTTTGGAGAAGGGAAAGAAATTTCAGAAATTGCACATGATAGATCATTTTTTTTGGAAAAGGGAAAGAAATTCTAGAAATTGTATATGATAGTTCACATTTTAAGAGAAGGGAAAGATATTTGCTGGAATTGCATATGATAGACCACGGTTTTGGAGAAGGAAAAGATATTATAGAAATTGCATATGATAGTCCACGGTTTTGGAGGGAATTGCATATGATAAACCATGCTTTTGGAGAAGGGAAAAAAATTCTAAAAATTGCTTATGATAGTCCACGTTTTTAGAGAATGGGAACAAATATGCAGAACTTGCATATGATAGACCAAACTTTTGGAGAAGGGAAACAAATTCTAGAAATAGCATATGATAGTCCACGTTTTTGGAAAAGGGAAAGAAGTTCCAAAAATTGCATATGATAGTCCACGTTATTGAAGAAGGGAAAGAAATTTCATAAATTGCATATGATAGACGATATTTTATGGAAAATGGAAAGAAATTCCAGAAATTGCTTATGATAGTCCAAGTTTTTAGAGAAGGGGAAGAAATTCTAGAAATTACATATGATAGACCATGTTTTTGGAGAAGGGAAAGAAATTCTAGAAATTGCATATGATAGTCCAGGTTTTTGGAAAAGGGAAGAAGTTACAAAATTTGCATATGATGGTCCACATTTTTGGAGAAGGGAAAGAAATTTCAGAAATTATATATGATAGACCATATTTTTTGGAAAAGGAAAAGAAGTTCCAGAAACTGCATATGATAGTCCATGTTTTTGGAGAAGGGAATGAAAATTCATAAATCATGTATGATAGACCAAATTTTATGGAAAAGGGAAAGATAAAACAGAAATTGCATATGATAGTCCACGTTTTTGAAGAAGGGAAAGAAATTCTAGAAATTGCATATGTTAGACCAGGTTTTTGGAGAAGGGAAAAGAATCTATAAACTGCTTATGATAGTCCACGTTTTTAGAGAAGGGGAAAATATATGCAGAAATTGCATTTTATAGACCAACTTTTTGGAGAAGGAAAACAACATTCTAGAAATTGCATATGATAGTCCACGTTTTTGGAAAAGGGAAAGAAGTTCCAGAAATTGCATATGATAGACCATGTTTTTGGAGAAGGTAAAGAAATTCTAGAAATTGCATAAGATAGTCCACGTTTTTGGAGAAGGGGAAGAAATTTACAGAAACTGCATAAAATAGACCATGTTTTTGGAGAATGGAAAGAAAGTTTAGAAATTGCATATCATAGTCCACGTTATTTAGAAAGGGAAAGAAGTTCCGGAAATTGTAAATGATAGTTCATGTTTTTTGGAGAAGGGAAGGAAATTTCAGAAATTGCATATGATAGATCATTTTTTTTGGAAAAGGGAAAGAAATTCTAGAAATTGTATATGATAGTTCACATTTTTAGAGAATGGAAAGATATTTGCTGGAATTGCATATGATAGACCACGTTTTTGGAGAAGGAAAAGATATTATTGAAATTGCATATGATAGTCCACGGTTTTGGAGGGAAATGCATATGATAAACCATGATTTTGGAGAAGGGAAAACAATTCTAAAAATTGCTTATGATAGTCCACGTTTTTAGAGAAGGGGAAGAAATATGCAGAACTTGCATATGATTGACCAAGTTTTTGGAGAAGGGAAACAAATTTTAGAAATAGCATATGATAGTCCACGTTTTTAGAGAAGGGAAAGATATTAGCTGGAATTGCATATGATATACCATGTTTTTGGAAAAGGGAAAAAAATTCTAGAAATTGCTTATGATAGTCCACGTTTTTAGAGAAGAAGAAATATGCAGAACTTGCATATGATAGACCAAGTGTTTGGAGAAGGGAAACAAATTTTAGAAATGGCATATGATAGACCATATATTTTATGGAAAAGGGAAAGAAATTCCTGAAATTGCTTATGATAGTCCAAGTTTCTAGACAAGGGGAAGAAATTCTGGAAATTACATATGATAGACCACGTTTTTGAATAAGGGAAAGAAATTCTAGAAATTGCATATGATAGTCCAGGTTTTTGGAAAAGGGAAAAAAGTTACCAAAGTTGCATATGATGGTCCACATTTTTGGAAAAGGGAAAGAAATTTTAGAAATTATATATGATAGACCATATTTTTTGGAAAAGGAAAAGAAGTTCCAGAAACTGCATATGATAGTCCATGTTTTTGGAGAAGGGAATGAAATTTCATAAATCATGTATGATAGACCATATTTTATGGAAAAGGGAAAAATAATCCAGAAATTGCATATGATAGTCCACGTTTTTGAAGAAGGGAAAGAAATTCTTGAAATTGCATATGTTAGACCATGTTTTTGGAGAAGGGAAAAAAAATCTATAAACTGCTTATAATAGTCCACGTTTTTAGAGAAGGGGAAAACATATGCAGAAATTGCATTTTATAGACCAAGTTTTTGGAGAAGGAAAACAACATTCTAGAAATTGCATATGATAGTCCACGTTTTTGGAAAAGGGAAAGAAGTTCCAGAAATTGCATATGATAGACCACGTTTTTGGAGAAGGTAAAGAAATTCTAGAAATTGCATAAGATAGTCCACGTTTTTGGAGAAGGGGAAGAAATTTACAGAAACTGCATAAAATAGACCATGTTTTTGGAGAATGGAAAGAAAGTTTAGAAATTGCATATCATAGTCCACGTTATTTAGAAAGGGAAAGAAGTTCCGGAAATTGTAAATGATAGTTCATGTTTTTTGGAGAAGGGAAAGAAATTTCAGAAATTGCATATGATAGATCATTTTTTTTGGAAAAGGGAAAGAAATTCTAGAAATTGTATATGATAGTTCGCATTTTTAGAGAATGGAAAGATATTTGCTGGAATTGCATATGATAGACCACGTTTTTGGAGAAGGAAAAGATATTATTGAAATTGCATATGATAGTCCACGGTTTTGGAGGGAAATGCATATGATAAACCATGCTTTTGGAGAAGGGAAAGCAATTCTAAAAATTGCTTATGATAGTCCACGTTTTTAGAGAAGGGGAAGAAATATGCAGAACTTGCATATGATTGACCAAGTTTTTGGAGAAGGGAAAGATATTATAGAAATTGCATATGATAGTCCACGTTTTTAGAGAAGGGAAAGATATTAGCTGGAATTGCATATGATATACCTTGTTTTTGGAAAAGGGAAAGAAGTTCCAGATATTGCATATGATAGACCACGTTTTTGGAGAAGGCAAAGAAATTCTAGAAATTGCATATGATAGTCCACGTTTTTGGAGAAGGGGGAGAAATTTGCAGAAATTGTATAAGATTGACCACGTTTTTGGTGAAGGGAAAGAAATTTTAGAAATTGCATATCATAGTCCAAGTTATTTAGAAAGTGAAAGAAGTTCCATAAATTGTAAATGATAGTCCATGTTTTTTGGAGAAGAGAAAGAAATTTCAGAAATTGCATATGATAGATCATTTTTTTTGGAAAAGGGAAAGAAATTCTAGAAATTGTATATGATAGTTCACATTTTTAGAGAAGGGAAAGATATTTGCTGGAATTTCATATGAAAGACCACTTTTTTGGAGAAGGAAAAGATATTATAGAAATTGCATATGATAGTCCACGGTTTTAGAAGGAATTGCTTATGATATACCATGCTTTTGAAGAAGGGAAAGAAATTCTAAAAATTGCTTATGATAGTACTCGTTTTTAGAGAAGGGGAAGAAATATGCAGAACTTGCATATGATAGACCAAGTTTTTGGAGAAGGGAAAGATATTATAGAAATTGCATATGATAGTCCACGTTTTTAGAGAAGAAGAAGAAATATTAGCTGGAATTGCATATGATATACCATGTTTTTTGGAAAAGGGAAAGAAATTCCTGAAATTGATTATGATAGTCCAAGTTTCTAGAGAAGTGGAAGAAATTCTGGAAATTACATATGATAGACCACGTTTTTTAAGAAGGGAAATAAATTCTAGAAATTGCATATGATAGTCCAGGTTTTTGGAAATGGGAAAGAAGTTCCAAAAGTTGCATATGATAGTCCACATTTTTGTAGAAGGGAAGAAATTTCCGAAATTATATATGATAGACCATATTTTTTTGGAAAAGTGGAATAAAATCCATAAATTGCATATGATAGTTTACGTTTTGGGAGAAGGGCAACAAATTTTAAAAAATTGTATATGATTGTCCACATTTTTGGAGAAGGGGGAGAAATTTGCATAAATTGCATATGATAGACCATGGTTTTAGAGAAGGGGGAGAAATTTAGAAATTGCATATGATAGTCCATGTTTTTTAGAAAGGCAAAGAAGTTTCAGAAATTGCATATGATAGTCCACATTTTATAGAAAAATGAAAGAAATTCCAGAAATTGCTTATGATAGTCCACGTTTTTAGAGAAGGGGAAGAAATTCTAGAAATTACATATGATAGACCACGATTTTGGAGAAGGGAAAGAAATTCTAGAAATTGCATATGATAGTCTACGTTTTTGGAAAAGGAAAAGAAGTTACAGAAACTGTATATGATAGTCCATGTTTTTGGAGAAGGGAATGAAATTTCATAAATCATGTATGATAGACCATATTTTATGGAAAAAGGAAAGATAATCCAAAAATTGCATATGATAGTCCATGTTTTTTGAGAAGGGAAAGAAATTCTAGAATTTGCATATGTTAGACCATGTTTTTGGAGAAGGGAAAAAATCTATAAACTGCTTATGATAGTCCATGTTTTTAGAGAAGGGGAAAATATATGCAGAAATTGCATTTTATAGACCAAGTTTTTGGAGAAGGAAAACAAATTCTAGAAATTGCATATGATAGTCCACGTTTTGGGAAAAGGGAAAGAAAATCCAGAAATTGCATATGATAGGCAACGTTTTTGGAGAAGGTAAAGAAATTTTAAAAATTGCATATGATAGTCCACGTTTTTGGAGAAGGGGAAGAAATTTGCAGACTCTGCATAAGATAGACCATGTTTTTGGAGAAGGAAAAGAAAGTTTAGAAATTGCATATCATAGTCCATGTTATTTAGAAAGGGAAAGAAGTTCCGGAAATTGTATATGATAGTCCATGTTTTTTGGAGAAGGGAAAGAAATTTCAGAAATTGCACATGATAGATCATTTTTTTTGGAAAAGGGAAAGAAATTCTAGAAATTGTATATGATAGTTCACATTTTAAGAGAAGGGAAAGATATTTGCTGGAATTGCATATGATAGACCACGGTTTTGGAGAAGGAAAAGATATTATAGAAATTGCATATGATAGTCCACGGTTTTGGAGGGAATTGCATATGATAAACCATGCTTTTGGAGAAGGGAAAAAAATTCTAAAAATTGCTTATGAAAGTCCACGTTTTTAGAGAATGGGAAGAAATATGCAGAACTTGCATATGATAGACCAAACTTTTGGAGAAGGGAAACAAATTCTAGAAATAGCATATGATAGTCCACGTTTTTGGAAAAGGGAAAGAAGTTCCAAAAATTGCATATGATAGTCCACGTTATTGAAGAAGGGAAAGAAATTTCATAAATTGCATATGATAGACGATATTTTATGGAAAATGGAAAGAAATTCCAGAAATTGCTTATGATAGTCCAAGTTTTTAGAGAAGGGGAAGAAATTCTAGAAATTACATATGATAGACCATGTTTTTGGAGAAGGGAAAGAAATTCTAGAAATTGCATATGATAGTCCAGGTTTTTGGAAAAGGGAAGAAGTTACAAAATTTGCATATGATGGTCCACATTTTTGGAGAAGGGAAAGAAATTTCAGAAATTATATATGATAGACCATATTTTTTGGAAAAGGAAAAGAAGTTCCAGAAACTGCATATGATAGTCCATGTTTTTGGAGAAGGGAATGAAAATTCATAAATCATGTATGATAGACCAAATTTTATGGAAAAGGGAAAGATAAAACAGAAATTGCATATGATAGTCCACGTTTTTGAAGAAGGGAAAGAAATTCTAGAAATTGCATATGTTAGACCAGGTTTTTGGAGAAGGGAAAAGAATCTATAAACTGCTTATGATAGTCCACGTTTTTAGAGAAGGGGAAAATATATGCAGAAATTGCATTTTATAGACCAACTTTTTGGAGAAGGAAAACAACATTCTAGAAATTGCATATGATAGTCCACGTTTTTGGAAAAGGGAAAGAAGTTCCAGAAATTGCATATGATAGACCACGTTTTTGGAGAAGGTAAAGAAATTCTAGAAATTGCATAAGATAGTCCACGTTTTTGGAGAAGGGGAAGAAATTTACAGAAACTGCATAAAATAGACCATGTTTTTGGAGAATGGAAAGAAAGTTTAGAAATTGCATATCATAGTCCACGTTATTTAGAAAGGGAAAGAAGTTCCGGAAATTGTAAATGATAGTTCATGTTTTTTGGAGAAGGGAAGGAAATTTCAGAAATTGCATATGATAGATCATTTTTTCTGGAAAAGGGAAAGAAATTCTAGAAATTGTATATGATAGTTCACATTTTTAGAGAATGGAAAGATATTTGCTGGAATTGCATATGATAGACCACGTTTTTGGAGAAGGAAAAGATATTATTGAAATTGCATATGATAGTCCACGGTTTTGGAGGGAAATGCATATGATAAACCATGATTTTGGAGAAGGGAAAACAATTCTAAAAATTGCTTATGATAGTCCACGTTTTTAGAGAAGGGGAAGAAATATGCAGAACTTGCATATGATTGACCAAGTTTTTGGAGAAGGGAAACAAATTTTAGAAATAGCATATGATAGTCCACGTTTTTAGAGAAGGGAAAGATATTAGCTGGAATTGCATATGATATACCATGTTTTTGGAAAAGGGAAAAAAATTCTAGAAATTGCTTATGATAGTCCACGTTTTTAGAGAAGAAGAAATATGCAGAACTTGCATATGATAGACCAAGTGTTTGGAGAAGGGAAACAAATTTTAGAAATGGCATATGATAGACCATATATTTTATGGAAAAGGGAAAGAAATTCCTGAAATTGCTTATGATAGTCCAAGTTTCTAGAGAAGGGGAAGAAATTCTGGAAATTACATATGATAGACCACGTTTTTGAATAAGGGAAAGAAATTCTAGAAATTGCATATGATAGTCCAGGTTTTTGGAAAAGGGAAAAAAGTTACCAAAGTTGCATATGATGGTCCACATTTTTGGAAAAGGGAAAGAAATTTTAGAAATTATATATGATAGACCATATTTTTTGGAAAAGGAAAAGAAGTTCCAGAAACTGCATATGATAGTCCATGTTTTTGGAGAAGGGAATGAAATTTCATAAATCATGTATGATAGACCATATTTTATGGAAAAGGGAAAAATAATCCAGAAATTGCATATGATAGTCCACGTTTTTGAAGAAGGGAAAGAAATTCTTGAAATTGCATATGTTAGACCATGTTTTTGGAGAAGGGAAAAAAATCTATAAACTGCTTATAATAGTCCACGTTTTTAGAGAAGGGGAAAATATATGCAGAAATTGCATTTTATAGACCAAGTTTTTGGAGAAGGAAAACAACATTCTAGAAATTGCATATGATAGTCCACGTTTTTGGAAAAGGGAAAGAAGTTCCAGAAATTGCATATGATAGACCACGTTTTTGGAGAAGGTAAAGAAATTCTAGAAATTGCATAAGATAGTCCACGTTTTTGGAGAAGGGGAAGAAATTTACAGAAACTGCATAAAATAGACCATGTTTTTGGAGAATGGAAAGAAAGTTTAGAAATTGCATATCATAGTCCACGTTATTTAGAAAGGGAAAGAAGTTCCGGAAATTGTAAATGATAGTTCATGTTTTTTGGAGAAGGGAAAGAAATTTCAGAAATTGCATATGATAGATCATTTTTTTTGGAAAAGGGAAAGAAATTCTAGAAATTGTATATGATAGTTCACATTTTTAGAGAATGGAAAGATATTTGCTGGAATTGCATATGATAGACCACGTTTTTGGAGAAGGAAAAGATATTATTGAAATTGCATATGATAGTCCACGGTTTTGGAGGCAAATGCATATGATAAACCATGCTTTTGGAGAAGGGAAAGCAATTCTAAAAATTGCTTATGATAGTCCACGTTTTTAGAGAAGGGGAAGAAATATGCAGAACTTGCATATGATTGACCAAGTTTTTGGAGAAGGGAAACAAATTTTAGAAATAGCATATGATAGTCCACGTTTTTAGAGAAGGGAAAGATATTAGCTGGAATTGCATATGATATACCATGTTTTTGGAAAAGGGAAAAGAATTCTAGAAATTGCTTATGATAGTCCACGTTTTTAGAGAAGAAGAAATATGCAGAACTTGCATATGATAGACCAAGTGTTTGGAGAAGGGAAACAAATTTTAGAAATGGCATATGATAGACCATATATTTTATGGAAAAGGGAAAGAAATTCCTGAAATTGCTTATGATAGTCCAAGTTTCTAGAGAAGGGGAAGAAATTCTGGAAATTACATATGATAGACCACGTTTTTGAATAAGGGAAAGAAATTCTAGAAATTGCATATGATAGTCCAGGTTTTTGGAAAAGGGAAAAAAGTTACCAAAGTTGCATATGATGGTCCACATTTTTGGAAAAGGGAAAGAAATTTTAGAAATTATTTATGATAGACCATATTTTTTGGAAAAGGAAAAGAAGTTCCAGAAACTGCATATGATAGTCCATGTTTTTGGAGAAGGGAATTAAATTTCATAAATCATGTATGATAGACCATATTTTATGGAAAAGGGAAAGATAATCCAGAAATTGCATATGATAGTCCACGTTTTTGAAGAAGGGAAAGAAATTCTGGAAATTGCATATGTTAGACCATGTTTTTGGAGAAGGGAAAAAAATCTATAAACTGCTTATAATAGTCCACGTTTTTAGAGAAGGGGAAAATATATGCAGAAATTGCATTTTATAGACCAAGTTTTTGGAGAAGGAAAACAACATTCTAGAAATTGCATATGATAGTCCACATTTTTGGAAAAGGGAAAGAAGTTCCAGAAATTGCATATGATAGACCACGTTTTTGGAGAAGGTAAAGAAATTCTAGAAATTGCATATGATAGTCCACGTTTTTGGAGAAGGGGAAGAGATTAGCAGAAATTGTATAAGATAGACCATGTTTTTGGAGAAGGGAGAGAAATTTAGAAATTGCATATGATAGTCCACGTTTTTTAGAAAGGCAAAGAAGTTTCAGAAATGGCATATGATAGTCCACATTTTATAGAAAAAGGAAAGAAATTCTAGAAATTGCTTATGATAGTCCACGTTTTTAGAAAAGGGGAAGAAATTCTAGAAATTACATATGATAGACCATGATTTTGGAGAAGGGAAAGAAGTTTCAGAAACTGCATATGATAGACCATGTTTTTGGAGAAGGGAAAGATAATCAAGAAATTGCATATGATAGTCCACGTTTTTGGAGAAGGGGAAGAAATTCTAGAAATTGCATATGTTAGACCATGTTTTTGGAGAAGGGAAAAAAATCTATAAACTGCTTATGATAGTCCATGTTTTTAGAGAAGGGGAAAATATATGCAGAAATTGCATTTTATAGACCAAGTTTTTGGAGAAGGAAAACAACATTCTAGAAATTGCATATGATAGTCCACGATTTTGGAGGGAATTGCATATGATAAACCATGCTTTTGGAGAAGGGAAAAAATTCTAAAAATTGCTTATGATAGTCCACGTTTTTAGAGAAGGGGAAGAAATATGCATAACTTGCATATGATTGACCAAGTTTTTGGAGAAGGGAAACGAATTCTAGAAATAGCATATGATAGTCCACGTTTTTGGAAAAGGGAAAGAAGTTCCAGAAATTGCATATGATAGTCCACGTTATTGAAGAAGGGAAAGAAATTTCATAAATTTCATATGATAGACGATATTTTATGGAAAAGGGAAAGAAATTCCAGAAATTGCTTATGATAGTCCAAGTTTTTAGAGAAGGGGAAGAAATTCTAGAAATTACATATGATAGACCATGTTTTTGGAGAAGGGAAAGAAATTCTACAAATTATATATGATAGACCAGGTTTTTGGAAAAGGGAAAAATGTTACCAAAGTTGCATATGATGGTCCACATTTTTGGAGAAGGGAAAGAAATTTCAGAAATTATATATGATAGACCATAGTTTTTGGAAAAGGAAAAGAAGTTCCAGAAACTGTATATGATAGTCCTTGTTTTTGGAGAAGGGAAAGAAATTTCATAAATCATGTATGATAGACCATATTTTATGGAAAAGGGAAAGATAATCCAAAAATTGCATATGATAGTCCACGTTTTTGAAGAAGGGAAAGAAATTCTAGAAATTGCATATGTTAGACCATGTTTTTGGAGAAGGGAAAAAAATCTGTAAACTGCTTATGATAGTCCACGTTTTTAGAGAAGGGGAAAATATATGCAGAAATTGCATTTTATAGACCAAGTTTTTGGAGAAGGAAAACAACATTCTAGAAATTGCATATGATAGTCCACGTTTTTGGAAAAGGGAAAGAAGTTCCAGAAATTGCATATGATAGACCACGTTTTTGGAGAAGGTAAAGAAATTCTAGAAATTGCATATGATAGTCCACGTTTTTGTAGAAGGGGAAGAGATTAGCAGAAGTTGTATAAGATAGACCATGTTTTTGGAGAAGGGAAAGAAGTTCCATATCATAGTCCATGTTATTTAGAAAGGGAAAGAAGTTCCATATCATAGTCCATGTTATTTAGAAAGGGAAAGAAGTTCCAGAAATTGTATATGATAGTCCATGTTTTTTGGAGAAGAGAAAGAAATTTCAGAAATTGCATATGATAGAGTTTTTTTTTGGATAAGTGAAGAAATTCTAGAAATTGTATATGATAGTTCACATTTTTAGAGAAGGGAAAGATATTTGCTGGAATTGCATATGAAAGACCACATTTTTGGAGAAGGAAAATATATTATAGAAATTGCATATGATAGTCCACGGTTTTAGAGGGAATCGCTTATGATATAACATGCTTTTGAAGAACGGAAAAAATTCTAAAAATTGCTTATGATAGTCCACGTTTTTAGAGAAGGGGAAGAAATATGCATAACTTGCATATGATAGACCAAGTTTTTGGAGAAGGGAAAGATATTATAGAAATTGCATATGATAGTCCACGTTTTTAAAGAAGGGAAAGATATTAGCTGGAATTGCATATGATATACCATGTTTTTAGAAAAGGGAAAAAAATTCTAGAAATTGCTTATGATAGTCCACGTTTTTAGAGAAGAAGAAGACATATGCAGAACTTGCATATGGTAGACCAAGTGTTTGGAGAAGGGAAACAAATTTTAGAAATGGCATATGATAGACCATATTTTATGGAAAAGGGAAAGAAATTCCTGAAATTGCTTATGATAGTCCATGTTTCTAGAGAAGAGGAAGAAATTCTGGAAATTACATATGATAGACGATGTTTTTGAAGAAGGGAAGGAAATTCTAGAAATTGCATATGATAGTCCAGGTTTTTGGAAATGGGAAAGAAGTTCCAAAAGTTGCATATGATACTCCACATTTTTGGAAAAGGGAAAGATATTTCAGAAATTATATATGATAGACCATATTTTTTGGAAAAGTGGAATAAAGTCCATAAATTGCATATGATAGTTTACGTTTTGGGAGAAGGGAAAAAATTTTAAAAAATTGTATATGATTTTCCACGTGTTTGGAGAAGGGGAAGAAATTTGCAAAAATTGCATATGATAGACCATGTTTTTGGAGAAGGGAGAGAAATTTAGAAATTGCATATGATAGTCCATGTTTTTTAGAAAGGCAAAGAAGTTTCAGAAATTGCATATGATAGTCCACATTTTATAGAAAAAGGCAAGAAATTCCAGAAATTGCTTATGATACTCCACGTTTTTAGAGAAGGGGAAAAAATTCTAGAAATTACATATGATAGACCATGATTTTGGAGAAGGGAAAGAGATTCTAGAAATTGCATATGATAGTCTACGTTTTTGGAAAAGGAAAAGAAGTTCCAGAAACTGCATATGATAGTCCATGTTTTTGGAGAAGGGAATGAAATTTCATAAATCATGTATGATAGACCATATTTTATGGAAAAGGGAAAGATAGTCCAGAAATTGCATATTATAGTTCATGTTTTTTGAGAAGGAAAAGAAATTCTAGAAATTGCATATGTTAGACCATGTTTTTGGAGAAGGGGAAAAAATCTATAAACTGCTTATGATAGTCCACGTTTTTAGAGAAGGGGAAAATATATGCAGAAATTTCATTTTATGGACCAAGTTTTTGGAGAAGGAAAACAACATTCTAGAAATTGCATATGATAGTCCACGTTTATGGAAAAGGGAAAGAAGTTCCAGAAATTGCATATGATAGACCACGTTTTTGGAGAAGGCAAAGAAATTCTAGAAATTGCATATGATAGTCCACGTTTTTGGAGAAGTGGGAGAAATTTGCAGAAATTGTATAAGATTGACCACGTTTTTGGAGAAGGGAAAGAAATTTTAGAAATTGCATATCATAGTCCGTTTTATTTAGAAAGGGAAAGAAGTTCTAGAAATTGTAAATGATAGTCCATGTTTTTTGGAGAAGAGAAAGAAATTTCAGAAATTGCATATGATAGATCATTTTTTTTGGAAAAGGGAAAGAAATTCTAGAAATTGTATATGATAGTTCACATTTTTAGAGAAGGGAAAGATATTTGCTTGAATTGCATATGAAAGACCACGTTTTTGGAGAAGGAAAAAATATTATAGAAATTGCATATGATAGTCCACGGTTTTAGAGGGAATTGCTTATGATATACCATGCTTTTGAAGAAGGGAAAAAATTCTAAAAATTGCTTATGATAGTCCACGTTTTTAGAGAAGGGGAAGAAATATGCAGAACTTGCATATGATAGACCAAGTTTTTTGAGAAGGGAAAGATGTTAGAACAAGATTTGTTTTGATCAATATTCTTAGTTTTGATGATAACAAGGATATGAATTTTGTGTGAGATAATTAGGTACTCTAATACATTGCAATTTCCCTTTCAGGAAATATATAAAGAGTATGCACAAATCAGCGCTCAGAAGCTTTGACTCAGAAGGTTCAGCATGCAACATCAAAACATGGTCTGGCAAGACATCAGAAGATGGTCAAGGCAGAATCAGAACATGGGTCTATGGAAGCATCAGAAGAACTTGATATCATAAGCAGAAGCACTGAAGTTCTCATGGTATCACGCTCAGAAGCACTTCAAGGTCAGAAGACAAGAAGATGCTATGCACCAAGCTGTTTGACTCTGATGATATTCAAACGTTGTATACACAAACATCAGATCAGAAGAAAGTACAGGTGGCAGGCTACGCTGACTGACAAAAGGAACGTTTGAAGCTATTAAACGCAACGTCAGTAGACACAGCGTGAACAAGGCTCGAGGTAGTTGACAAAAGAGTGAAACATTAAATGCAATGCTGTACGGAATACGCAAAGCATTAAATGCTCCCAACGGTCATCTTCTCAAGTGCCTATAAATATGAAGTTCTGATGAGAAGCAAGGTTACCAACTCTTGACGATTTCTGTGAATATTAACTTGCTGAAACGATGTTCAAATCAAAGCTCTCAAACTTCATTTTCATCAAAGCTCACTACATTGCTGTTGTAATATATTAGTGAGATTAAGCTTAAACATTAAGAGAAATATCACTGTTGTGATTATAGCTTTTCAGAAGCATTTGTAATACTCTTAGAATTGATTACATTAATTTGTAAGTAACTAGAGTGATCAAGTGTTGATCAGGATACTCTAGGAAGTCTTAGCTTGTGTCTAAGCAGTTGTAATTAGAGTGATCACGTGGTGGTCAGGATACTCTAAGGAAGTCTTAGCTTGTGTCTAAGCATTTGTTCCTAGAGTGATCAGGTTGTGATCAGGATACTCTAGAAGACTTAGTCGTGGGCTAAGTGGAAAACCATTGTAATCTGTTGCGATTAGTGGATTAAATCCTTAGGTGAGGTAAATCACTCCGTGGGGGTGGACTGGAGTAGTTTAGTTAACAACGAACCAGGATAAAAATAACTGTGCAATTTGTTTTTATCGTTCAAGTTTTTAAGACTACAGTTATTCAAACCCCCCCTTTCTAAGTGTTTTTCTATCCTTCAAAAGATATTATAGAAATTGCATATGATAGTCTATGTTTTTAGAGAAGGGAAAGATATTAGCTGGAATTGCATATGATATACCATGTTTTTAGAAAAGGGAAAAAAATTCTAGAAATTGCTTATGATAGTCCACGTTTTTAGAGAAGGGGAAAATATATGCAGAAATTGCATTTTATGGACCAAGTTTTTGGAGAAGGAAAACAACATTCTAGAAATTGCATATGATAGTCCACGTTTTTGGAAAAGGGAAAGAAGTTCCAGAAATTGCATATGATAGACCACGTTTTTGGAGAAGGCAAAGAAATTCTAGAAATTGCATATGATAGTCCACGTTTTTGGAGAAGTGGGAGAAATTTGCAGAAATTGTATAAGATTGACCACGTTTTTGGAGAAGGGAAAGAAATTTTAGAAATTGCATATCATAGTCCGTTTTATTTAGAAAGGGAAAGAAGTTCTAGAAATTGTAAATGATAGTCCATGTTTTTTGGAGAAGAGAAAGAAATTTCAGAAATTGCATATGATAGATCATTTTTTTTGGAAAAGGGAAAGAAATTCTAGAAATTGTATATGATAGTTCACATTTTTAGAGAAGGGAAAGATATTTGCTTGAATTGCATATGAAAGACCACGTTTTTGGAGAAGGAAAAAATATTATAGAAATTGCATATGATAGTCCACGGTTTTAGAGGGAATTGCTTATGATATACCATGCTTTTGAAGAAGGAAAAAAATTCTAAAAATTGCTTATGATAGTCCACGTTTTTAGAGAAGGGGAAGAAATATGCAGAACTTGCATATGATAGACCAAGTTTTTTGATAAGGGAAAGATGTTAGAACAAGATTTGTTTTGATCAATATTCTTAGTTTTGATGATAACAAGGATATGAATTTTGTGTGAGATAATTAGGTACTCTAATACATTGCAATTTCCCTTTCAGGAAATATATAAAGAGTATGCACAAATCAGCGCTCAGAAGCTTTGACTCAGAAGGTTCAGCATGCAACATCAAAACATGGTCTGGCAAGACATCAGAAGATGGTCAAGGCAGAATCAGAACATGGGTCTATGGAAGCATCAGAAGAACTTGATATCATAAGCAGAAGCACTGAAGTTCTCATGGTATCACGCTCAGAAGCACTTCAAGGTCAGAAGACAAGAAGATGCTATGCACCAAGCTGTTTGACTCTGATGATATTCAAACGTTGTATACACAAACATCAGATCAGAAGAAAGTACAGGTGGCAGGCTACGCTGACTGACAAAAGGAACGTTGGAAGCTATTAAACGCAACGTCAGTAGACACAGCGTGAACAAGGCTCGAGGTAGTTGACAAAAGAGTGAAACATTAAATGCAATGCTGTACGGAATACGCAAAGCATTAAATGCTCCCAACGGTCATCTTCTCAAGTGCCTATAAATATGAAGTTCTGATGAGAAGCAAGGTTACCAACTCTTGACGATTTCTGTGAATATTAACTTGCTGAAACGATGTTCAAATCAAAGCTCTCAAACTTCATTTTCATCAAAGCTCACTACATTGCTGTTGTAATATATTAGTGAGATTAAGCTTAAACATTAAGAGAAATATCACTGTTGTGATTATAGCTTTTCAGAAGCATTTGTAATACTCTTAGAATTGATTACATTAATTTGTAAGTAACTAGAGTGATCAAGTGTTGATCAGGATACTCTAGGAAATCTTAGCTTGTGTCTAAGCTGTAACACCCCATAATTTCAGTTTATTAATTTAATTTGGATTTAAATTAAATAATTGGAATTTTAGTATTTTTATTTGGAATTATTTGGAAAATGATGAGTTATTGGCATTGGGCCTAGAGTGGTGATTAACATAAGAGGGGGTGTTGACTAAGCAAGCCCATTATAATATTTTATATTATTTTTCATAAAATAAAGGAATTGGGAAAAGAGGAGAGAAAAGGAGACAGACTCTGAGAAAGGGAGAACACGTGAAGTGAGAAGAGCCAAAGGGGAAGAAGATCTTCGAAGATTCGACTCTGAGGTAAGGGGGGATTCTTCGGGTTAGTATTCCTTATGTGATTGTAGGTAGTATGATTGATTAGGATTGTGGTCTAGTTCAATCGTACGTGTCGGGTTGGGAATTTTGTTAGGTTTTGATAATCTTGTATGAATTGACATGATTCTGTTGATACTTGTGATATATGATGTTAATACATGTCAATAACTTGTTTGAAATGTGTAATTGTGTGAAAATCAATGATAATTGTGTGTATGTTCGTATGTACCTGAAATTGGGGAAATGGGATATGGTAAATGCTGTCAAAATGGTGATTTTTGCTGTGCAGGTACGTAGGAACCGGTTCCCATGTGGGACGAACCGGTTCCCCCTTGTAAAAACAGAGAAATATGGATTCTGGGTAGCTGGGAACCGGTTCCCATGTAGGGACAACCCGGTTCCCCATAGTAAAAACCAGAGACGAGACTTTGAAGCTGCCAGGAACCGGTTCCCACGTAGGGACAACCCGGGTTCTGCAGCATATTTTCTAAAAATGTTTTATCTTTAAAAACCCATAACTTTTGATCCGTGTATCTGTTTTATGTGCCGTTTTGGGCGTTGCGAAGCTAATGAGATGCTTTATTTGATAAAGTGATGAAATGGGCAGTGGCCAACTTTATTTTAATTCGATTTGATCATTGATGAATTGGAATATAGTATATGTATATGTGCTTATTTATATATGATTATTGATACATGTTTTGTATTGGTGATGGGATCATGATATTCATTGGGTGATGTTGGTTTATAACATGTCGTAAATGAATACATGTTTTGTGATTATGTTGTTGAGTTGTTTTATCAATTTATTACATGGTGTGTAATGATGATAGATGTGACGATGTATGATGATGGTGATGATTGATGATTGTGAATATTAATATGTTGTTAATATTAATATGTTGGTTATGGTGGCAATTAACATTACTATGATGTGTATGTTATTGTGATGATGTGGTGTATGTATGTGAATGATTGAATGATGCTTAAACATGTACATACTTGTTGTGACCTTATTGGTAAGAGGTGTTAAGCGATGTTAAGCATCGGAATGATGATGATGTATGAAGATGTAAGTATGTGTCATGTGTGCATTATTCATAAATCATTTGCATTGGAAGGCTAATTCCCATTGTGCGGAGATTAGCGGGAAGTCATCGTGTGCCCATGTGGGGTGTGAGCGATGAGGCAGTAGTCGTGTGCCCATGTGGGGTGTGAGCGACTAGAGGGCAGTATCAAAGAGAGAAGTCCTGTGAATGTGATTCACGAATTTTGGTACCACATGCATAGTGTCAGTTGCATCATATGCATTGGTTATAACATGATTGGATGAGATCCAGTGTTATGCCTTGGTGTGTTTACATGATTGATGTATTGAGAAGATGTTGTTAATATAACTTGATCATTGATGAAATTGATGAGTTGTGGGCCGATGGCCAATATTGTTGGATTGATGCTTGCTTGTTGTAATAATTCCGATTATGTGTATGATTGAGTGGATGATAATTACTATGAGATTTTATTGCTTATGATTGCATAATGCTTATTAATTCGAATGAAACTCACCCTTACTTTGATGATTTCAGATTAAGGATGTAGCGGCGTCTTGATTGGGTAAAGATAGCTTGTAGGCTAGCCCGTAGTTCGTGTCGAGTCATGCTCTGATTGTAACACTGGGGAACGCTAGTTTAGAGACGAATTACTCTGTTGGCTTTGTTGTTTTATAATTGTATTAGAGTAACTTGCATGAATGATGATGAATATGCAATGTTATGAATTATAATCCGCTGTGTTGAACATGAATTGTATTTATGTTAAATGGTTCCTCGTGTGGCATGACAAATGACTATGGTATTTTATGTTAAAGAAGTTGTGACATCCTTGTATTTCATGTTTACTCTGATTATTATTGTATTTTCCGCGGGGGTTTAGAAGGGTGTTACAATAGTGGTATCAGAGCATAGTCGGTCGTTGTGACTAGAGTCTTGTTGTTAATTTCCTTTCGGTACGCGACATGTGTGTGAAACACTGTTGGTACTCAGTGTGTTCTAACTGTTTGTCTGCAGAAGTGGGATTGAAACTAGTGGGGGAGAAGCTATGCTTCTCGGATATGTCTCAGATGCAAGATGATAGAGTGATGCGCAGAGCAGCAGTACAAGAGTGTAGAGTTATTGTTTCCTGAAGTAAAGGTGACATGGGCTGAAGAATGTGGTTGTTATTTCAGTTGGATGTGTCTCGGAATAGATGATGGTTATTTCTGGAAAATGGAATTTCGAAGTTGTGATGCTTCAAGTGCTACTGATGGACTGTGATGTTGTTGTGTGAGTAGCCTTATGTGAAAGGTCGCTGTTGAAGCAGTGATTAAAGGAAGTATTGTCGTAGACCTTGTCGTAGGATTACTAGTAAGTAATTGAGATGATGGTAGAGGTTATCGATGTTGTTGAAAACTCTTTAAAGAGCGAGTAATGTGAAGAGACGAGTACGATCTCAAGGATAAGAAGGTTGATGATGGCGTACATGAATTTGGTTTCAGGATGTTGCAGAAATCGAACTTCAGCGATGAAATGTGTTGTTTAAGTTATAAGAAGTTTGGAAGCGAAGAGATGTGATAAGATGATGTTAATAATGAGAGTAATTTGAAAAGAATGAGTTTTGGAGTAGAATTTCCGTAAGCAAATCGCAGGAAGATTGCTGAATTGTTATGAAATTTCGAAAATTCATAACTGGAGTTCTGGACATCCGATTTGAGTTCCGTTTGAAGCGTCGGAAAGCTAACGAGATGAACTTTGTTATAAAAATGGTTGCAGCAGCTGTAACATGTTTAATTGTGTCAGGATGATGTTAGAAAGAGGTGAAGTTACGGTTACACTTGTCCTTAGAACTAGATTGTTCGTTGGTGCGACATGGGATGTCAGTGTCAGAGTTGAACAGAATAAAGGAATAATGAGGAGGCTTGTTGAGAAGCAATTTTAGGAATTAAGTGTACCATTTGCGGAGTTTTGAAAATATCATTTAAGGTGTCGCTGCATGGTGTCGGTATTGTATTTTGGATAACAATTAGAAACATTCATATCTTGAGCTCTAAGTATCGGATTAGAGTGTCGTTTGAGACTACGAAGAGGTGAAATTATGTTCTACCTTATGGGAGAGTTATAAATACCATAGACTGGTCCTATGAGGAGATATGATGATGTCGGTTAAATAAGCACGAACAAGTGTTGAATAGGAATGCCTATTACCGCGATTGTTCGGAACGAAGTCGAGTAGAATATGTCGTTGATGAATAAGATGATAAAGATGATTTAAGTATTAATGGATTTGAGTGATGAGGGAATCAGTAGAAAAAAAAGTGAAATAGACTTTGGAACCATCTGTGGTATATTGTGATGCGTCGTTGATGGGTTTGGATGGTGTATTGATGTAAAACCAGTAAGTAGTAACTTATGCGTCGGGACGATTGAAAGCGCAGGAAAGTAATTATCTGACTCATGATTTAGAATTGGCAGCCATGGTTTTGTTTTGATGTTGCAGTGACATTATTTGTATGGTACAAGGTTGCCTCTAAAAATGTCGATGCTGATGGTGAAAGAGTTGGATTTAATTGAACAATTCAGAGAATTAAGTTTGGTATGTGAAGGTGCTCCTAATAATGTTAGATTGGGTATACTGAAACTGACTAATGGTATTCCTGACGAGATTAGAGGAAATCAGAAAGTTGATGTTGAGTTGATCGATAAGTCTACTTTGGATTACCAAAGTAAAGATGACAGGTTCAGAATCGGAGAGGATGGTATAATGAGGTTGGTGGTCGCTGTTGTGTTCCGCGTGTTACCGAGTTGAGAAAGAATATTCTAGAAGAAGGACACCATAGAGAATTATTAGACTATGGAAATGTTAATGAGTTTGGGTGCAAACTCGGAAAAGACGCTATTATGTAGTAACAACGGTCTATGCTTAAATATGATTGTCGGCTATCTATTGACAAATTGAGGACTTGATCACCCTTAATCTCTTGTTGATAATAGGCGGAATTATAAAGATAGTATAAGATTGCTTGTTACCTTAATGGTATAAGATGTGATGAATGCTGAGATGTGAGAATGACCACTCGCCATATTGTGGGAACTTATGAGGAAGTGATTATGAAGGGGTGCAAAGCATTGGACGGTGACTTAAGACGAGTAGTCGTAGTCGTACAGCGAAAGTATGATGTAAAGTGGTGTTATGAGTGCTACTCGTGAGCAGTGAGAATTAATATGTCGGGGTTCTACATGGAGAATATATGTTGATCTATAGGTTGGATTTGGAATCTCGTAGACATAAGGATGTCGTGCCAAAGGATTAGAACCCTTTTGAATAATTGCCGAGATGATGGATATCCTATTATGGTTGAATGTAGTTAATGAGTATGTGTTCGGAGAAGTTAAGACAACGAGTTGATACTATGTAATGCCATAATAATTTTGTACTGTTGTAAGGTGTTATGTAAATTTCTAAATATAATGAGGGATTATACTCTACGAAGGACGAAGTTGATTTGATTCTTAGTGGAGAGTGGGACTCAGTTGAGCTATCTTGTAAGCAATGGTATATTGAGGATGATGAGCTATGTAATTATAACTACTGATGTGTGCTTGATCCGATAGTGGGAATGTTTTTAATAGATGAAGTAACTCGGGAATTTGCTCTGAGTAAGTGTAAGTATTACTTTATCGCTCAATTGGAAGAGTGTACCTAAGGTTGGTACGTGGGTAAATGGAATCTATTAATACAGTGTTGATCAGTTGCGATCATACCATGGACCGTGTAATTGTATTATTCAGTTGTTGAGCGTATTGTATGGGACGCACCTCGAAGTTTCATTGTTGTTAACCGTTGGAGTTATAGCGAGTGGTACACCTGGGGATGGTCAAATGCAACGTAAGAACTGAGATTGAATGCATGAGATATGCTTGTGTTGGTTATGTCAGAAGAATTTTGAGACTCGACCAAGAAGGTGTTAACGGAGAATGGGAGAGTCAAATGAAGTACTCTTATCTGGGACTTTTACTTGAAGTATGTTTTCGAGGACGAAAACTCTTTTAGTGGGGGAGAGTTGTAACACCCCATAATTTCAGTTTATTAATTTAATTTGGATTTAAATTAAATAATTGGAATTTTAGTATTTTTATTTGGAATTATTTGGAAAATGATGAGTTATTGGCATTGGGCCTAGAGTGGTGATTAACAGAAGAGGGGGTGTTGACTAAGCAAGCCCATTATAATATTTTATTTTATTTTTCATAAAATAAAGGAATTGGGAAAAGAGGAGAGAAAAGGAGACAGACTCTGAGAAAGGGAGAACACGTGAAGTGAGAAGAGCCAAAGGGGAAGAAGATCTTCGAAGATTCGACTCTGAGGTAAGGGGGGATTCTTCGGGTTAGTATTCCTTATGTGATTGTAGGTAGTATGATTGATTAGGATTGTGGTCTAGTTCAATCGTACGTGTCGGGTTGGGAATTTTGTTAGGTTTTGATAATCTTGTATGAATTGACATGATTCTGTTGATACTTGTGATATATGATGTTAATACATGTCAATAACTTGTTTGAAATGTGTAATTGTGTGAAAATCAATGATAATTGTGTGTATGTTCGTATGTACCTGAAATTGGGGAAATGGGATATGGTAAATGCTGTCAAAATGGTGATTTTTGATGTGCAGGTACGTAGGAACCGGTTCCCATGTGGGACGAACCGGTTCCCCCTTGTAAAAACAGAGAAATATGGATTCTGGGTAGCTGGGAACCGGTTCCCATGTAGGGACAACCCGGTTCCCCATAGTAAAAACCAGAGACGAGACTTTGAAGCTGCCAGGAACCGGTTCCCACGTAGGGACAACCCGGGTTCTGCAGCATATTTTCTAAAAATGTTTTATCTTTAAAAACCCATAACTTTTGATCCGTGTATCTGTTTTATGTGCCGTTTTGGGCGTTGCGAAGCTAATGAGATGCTTTATTTGATAAAGTGATGAAATGGGCAGTGGCCAACTTTATTTTAATTCGATTTGATCATTGATGAATTGGAATATAGTATATGTATATGTGCTTATTTATATATGATTATTGATACATGTTTTGTATTGGTGATGGGATCATGATATTCATTGGGTGATGTTGGTTTATAACATGTCGTAAATGAATACATGTTTTGTGATTATGTTGTTGAGTTGTTTTATCAATTTATTACATGGTGTGTAATGATGATAGATGTGACGATGTATGATGATGGTGATGATTGATGATTGTGAATATTAATATGTTGTTAATATTAATATGTTGGTTATGGTGGCAATTAACATTACTATGATGTGTATGTTATTGTGATGATGTGGTGTATGTATGTGAATGATTGAATGATGCTTAAACATGTACATACTTGTTGTGACCTTATTGGTAAGAGGTGTTAAGCGATGTTAAGCATCGGAATGATGATGATGTATGAAGATGTAAGTATGTGTCATGTGTGCATTATTCATAAATCATTTGCATTGGAAGGCTAATTCCCATTGTGCGGAGATTAGCGGGAAGTCATCGTGTGCCCATGTGGGGTGTGAGCGATGAGGCAGTAGTCGTGTGCCCATGTGGGGTGTGAGCGACTAGAGGGCAGTATCAAAGAGAGAAGTCCTGTGAATGTGATTCACGAATTTTGGTACCACATGCATAGTGTCAGTTGCATCATATGCATTGGTTATAACATGATTGGATGAGATCCAGTGTTATGCCTTGGTGTGTTTACATGATTGATGTATTGAGAAGATGTTGTTAATATAACTTGATCATTGATGAAATTGATGAGTTGTGGGCCGATGGCCAATATTGTTGGATTGATGCTTGCTTGTTGTAATAATTCCGATTATGTGTATGATTGAGTGGATGATAATTACTATGAGATTTTATTGCTTATGATTGCATAATGCTTATTAATTCGAATGAAACTCACCCTTACTTTGATGATTTCAGATTAAGGATGTAGCGGCGTCTTGATTGGGTAAAGATAGCTTGTAGGCTAGCCCGTAGTTCGTGTCGAGTCATGCTCTGATTGTAACACTGGGGAACGCTAGTTTAGAGACGAATTACTCTGTTGGCTTTGTTGTTTTATAATTGTATTAGAGTAACTTGCATGAATGATGATGAATATGCAATGTTATGAATTATAATCCGCTGTGTTGAACATGAATTGTATTTATGTTAAATGGTTCCTCGTGTGGCATGACAAATGACTATGGTATTTTATGTTAAAGAAGTTGTGACATCCTTGTATTTCATGTTTACTCTGATTATTATTGTATTTTCCGCGGGGGTTTAGAAGGGTGTTACATAAGCAGTTGTAATTAGAGTGATCACGTGGTGGTCAGGATACTCTAAGGAAGTCTTAGCTTGTGTCTAAGCATTTGTTCCTAGAGTGATCAGGTTGTGATCAGGATACTCTAGAAGACTTAGTCGTGGGCTAAGTGGAAAACCATTGTAATCTGTTGCGATTAGTGGATTAAATCCTCAGGTGAGGTAAATCACTCCGTGGGGGTGGACTGGAGTAGTTTAGTTAACAACGAACCAGGATAAAAATAACTGTGCAATTTGTTTTTATCGTTCAAGTTTTTAAGACTACAGTTATTCAAACCCCCCCTTTCTAAGTGTTTTTCTATCCTTCAAAAGATATTATAGAAATTGCATATGATAGTCTATGTTTTTAGAGAAGGGAAAGATATTAGCTGGAATTGCATATGATATACCATGTTTTTAGAAAAGGGAAAAAAATTCTTGAAATTGCTTATGATAGTCCACGTTTTTAGAGAAGGGGAAAATATATGCAGAAATTGCATTTTATGGACCAAGTTTTTGGAGAAGGAAAACAACATTCTAGAAATTGCATATGATAGTCCACGTTTTTGGAAAAGGGAAAGAAGTTCCAGAAATTGCATATGATAGACCACGTTTTTGGAGAAGGCAAAGAAATTCTAGAAATTGCATATGATAGTCCACGTTTTTGGAGAAGTGGGAGAAATTTGCAGAAATTGTATAAGATTGACCACGTTTTTGGAGAAGGGAAAGAAATTTTAGAAATTGCATATCATAGTCCGTTTTATTTAGAAAGGGAAAGAAGTTCTAGAAATTCTAAATGATAGTCCATGTTTTTTGGAGAAGAGAAAGAAATTTCAGAAATTGCATATGATAGATCATTTTTTTTGGAAAAGGGAAAGAAATTCTAGAAATTGAATATGATAGTTCACATTTTTAGAGAAGGGAAAGATATTTGCTTGAATTGCATATGAAAGACCACGTTTTTGGAGAAGGAAAAAATATTATAGAAATTGCATATGATAGTCCACGGTTTTAGAGGGAATTGCTTATGATATACCATGCTTTTGAAGAAGGGAAAAAATTCTAAAAATTGCTTATGATAGTCCACGTTTTTAGAGAAGGGGAAGAAATATGCAGAACTTGCATATGATAGACCAAGTTTTTTGAGAAGGGAAAGATGTTAGAACAAGATTTGTTTTGATCAATATTCTTAGTTTTGATGATAACAAGGATATGAATTTTGTGTGAGATAATTAGGTACTCTTATACATTGCAATTTCCCTTTCAGGAAATATATAAAGAGTATGCACAAATCAGCGCTCAGAAGCTTTGACTCAGAAGGTTCAGCATGCAACATCAAAACATGGTCTGGCAAGACATCAGAAGATGGTCAAGGCAGAATCAGAACATGGGTCTATGGAAGCATCAGAAGAACTTGATATCATAAGCAGAAGCACTGAAGTTCTCATGGTATCACGCTCAGAAGCACTTCAAGGTCAGAAGACAAGAAGATACTATGCACCAAGCTGTTTGACTCTGATGATATTCAAACGTTGTATACACAAACATCATATCAGAAGAAAGTACAGGTGGCAGGCTACGCTGACTGACAAAAGGAACGTTGGAAGCTATTAAACGCAACGTCAGTAGACACAGCGTGAACAAGGCTCGAGGTAGTTGACAAAAGAGTGAAACATTAAATGCAATGCTGTACGGAATACGCAAAGCATTAAATGCTCCCAACGGTCATCTTCTCAAGTGCCTATAAATATGAAGTTCTGATTAGAAGCAAGGTTACCAACTCTTGACGATTTCTGTGAATATTAACTTGCTGAAACGATGTTCAAATCAAAGCTCTCAAACTTCATTTTCATCAAAGCTCACTACATTGCTGTTGTAATATATTAGTGAGATTAAGCTTAAACATTAAGAGAAATATCACTGTTGTGATTATAGCTTTTCAGAAGCATTTGTAATACTCTTAGAATTGATTACATTAATTTGTAAGTAACTAGAGTGATCAAGTGTTGATCAGGATACTCTAGGAAGTCTTAGCTTGTGTCTAAGCAGTTGTAATTAGAGTGATCACGTGGTGGTCAGGATACTCTAAGGAAGTCTTAGCTTGTGTCTAAGCATTTGTTCCTAGAGTGATCAGGTTGTGATCAGGATACTCTAGAAGACTTAGTCGTGGGCTAAGTGGAAAACCATTGTAATCTGTTGCGATTAGTGGATTAAATCCTCACGTGAGGTAAATCACTCCGTGGGGGTGGACTGGAGTAGTTTAGTTAACAACGAACCAGGATAAAAATAACTGTGCAATTTGTTTTTATCGTTCAAGTTTTTAAGACTATAGTTATTCAAACCCCCCCTTTCTAAGTGTTTTTCTATCCTTCAAAAGATATTATAGAAATTGCATATGATAGTCTATGTTTTTAGAGAAGGGAAAGATATTAGCTGGAATTGCATATGATATACCATGTTTTTAGAAAAGGGAAAAAAATTCTAGAAATTGCTTATGATAGTCCACGTTTTTAGAGAAGAAGAAGAAATATGCAGAACTTGCATATGATAGACCAAGTGTTTGGAGAAGGGAAACAAATTTTAGAAATGGCATATGATAGACCATATTTTATGGAAAAGGGAAAGAAATTCCTGAAATTGCTTATGATAGTCCAAGTTTCTAGAGAAGTGGAAGAAATTCTGGAAATTACATATGATAGACCACGTTTTTTAAGAAGGGAAAGAAATTCTAGAAATTGCATATGATAGTCCAGGTTTTTGGAAATGGGAAAGAAGTTCCAAAAGTTGCATATGATAGTCCACATTTTTGTAGAAGGGAAGAAATTTCCGAAATTATATATGATAGACCATATTTTTTGGAAAAGTGGAATAAAATCCATAAATTGCATATGATAGTTTACGTTTTGGGAGAAGGGAAGCAAATTTTAAAAAATTGTATATGATTGTCCACATTTTTGGAGAAGGGGAAGAAATCTGCAGAAATTGCATATGATAGACCATGTTTTTAGAGAAGGGAGAGAAATTTAGAAATTGCATATGATAGTCCAAGTTTTTTAGAAAGGCAAAGAAGTTTCAGAAATTGCATATGATAGTCCACATTTTATAGAAAAATGAAAGAAATTCCAAAAATTGCTTATGATAGTCCATGTTTTTAGAGAAGGGGAAGAAATTCTAGAAATTACATATGATAGACCACGATTTTGGAGAAGGGAAAGAAATTCTAGAAATTGCATATGATAGTCTACGTTTTTGGAAAAGGAAAAGAAGTTACAGAAACTGTATATGATAGTCCATGTTTTTGGAGAAGGGAATGAAATTTCATAAATCATGTATGATAGACCATATTTTATGGAAAAAGGAAAGATAATCCAGAAATTGCATATGATAGTCCATGTTTTTTGAGAAGGGAAAGAAATTCTAGAATTTGCATATGTTAGACCATGTTTTTGGAGAAGGGAAAAAAATCTATAAACTGCTTATGATAGTCCATGTTTTTAGAGAAGGGGAAAATATATGCAGAAATTGCATTTTATAGACCAAGTTTTTGGAGAAGGAAAACAAATTCTAGACATTGCATATGATAGTTCACGTTTTGGGAAAAGGGAAAGAAAATCCAAAAATTGCATATGATAGACAACGTTTTTGGAGAAGGTAAAGAAATTTTAGAAATTGCATATGATAGTCCACGTTTTTGGAGAAGGGGAAGAAATTTGCAGACTCTACATAAGATAGACCACGTTTTTGGAGAAGGGAAAGAAAGTTTAGAAATTGCATATCATAGTGCACGTTATTTAGAAAGGGAAAGAAGTTCCGGAAATTGTATATGATAGTCCATGTTTTTTGGAGAAGGGAAAGAAATTTCAGAAATTGCATATGATAGATCATTTTTTTTTGGAAAAGGGAAAGAAATTCTAGAAATTGTATATGATAGTTCACATTTTTAGAGAAGGGAAAGATATTTGCTGGAATTGCATATGATAGACAACGTTTTTGGAGAAGGAAAAGATATTATAGAAATTGCATATGATAGTCCACGGTTTTGGAGGGAATTGCATATGATAAACCATGCTTTTGGAGAAGGGAAAAAAATTCTAAAAATTGCTTTTGATAGTCCACGTTTTTAGAGAATGGGAAGAAATATGCAGAACTTGCATATGATACACCAAACTTTTGGAGAAGGGAAACAAATTCGAGAAATAGCATATGATAGTCCACGTTTTTGGAAAAGGGAAAGAAGTTCCAAAAATTGCATATGATTGTCCACGTTATTGAAGAAGGGAAAGAAATTTCATAAATTGCATATGATAGACGATATTTTATGGAAAAGGGAAAGAAATTCCAGAAATTGCTTATGATAGTCCAAGTTTTTAGAGAAGGGGAAGAAATTCTAGAAATTACATATGATAGACCTTGTTTTTGGAGAAGGGAAAGAAATTCTAGAAATTGCATATGATAGTCCAGGTTTTTGGAAAAGGGAAAGAAGTTACAAAAGTTGCATATGATGGTCCACATTTTTGGAGAAGGGAAAGAAATTTTAGAAATTATATATGATAGACCATATTTTTTGGAAAAGGAAAAGAAGTTCCAGAAACTGCATATGATAGTCCATGTTTTTTGAGAAGGGAATGAAATTTCATAAATCATGTATGATAGAACATATTTGATGGAAAAGGGAAAGATAATCCAAAAATTGCATATGATAAACCACGTTTTTGGAGAACGGTAAGAAATTCTAGAAATTGCATATGTTAGACCATGTTTTTGGAGAAGGGAAAAAATCTATAAACTGCTTATGATAGTCCACGTTTTTAGAGAAGGGGAAAATATATGCAGAAATTGCATCCCATAGACCAAGTTTTTGGAGAACGAAAATAACATTTTAGAAATTGCATATGATAGTCCACGTTTTTGGAAAAGGGAAAGAAGTTCCAGAAATTGCATATGATAGACCACGTTTTTGGAGAAGGTAAAGAAATTCTAGAAATTGCATATGATAGTCCACGTTTTTGGAGAAGGGGAAGAAATTTGCAGAAATTGTATAAGATAGACCACGTTTTTGGAGAAGGGAAAGAAATTTTAGAAATTGCATATCATAGTCCACGTTATTTAGAAAGGGAAAGAAGTTCCAGAAATTGTATATGATAGTCCATGTTTTTTGGAGAAGAGAAAGAAATTTCAGAAATTGCATATAATAGATCATTTTTTTTTAAAAGGGAAAGAAATTCTAGAAATTGTATATGATAGTTCACATTTTTAGAGAAGGGAAAGATATTTGCTGGAATTGCATATGATAGACCACGTTTTTAGAGAAGGAAAAGATGTTATAGAAATTGCATATGATAGTCCACGGTTTTAGAGGGAA
Organism: Vicia villosa; assembly: GCF_029867415.1. Classification (NCBI taxonomy): domain Eukaryota; kingdom Viridiplantae; phylum Streptophyta; class Magnoliopsida; order Fabales; family Fabaceae; genus Vicia; species Vicia villosa. The sequence continues at coordinate 97,768,937 of NC_081186.1, read as the reverse complement.
TTGCTTATGATATACCATGCTTTTGAAGAAGGGAAAGAAATTCTAAAAATTGCTTATGATAGTCCATGTTTTTAGAGATGGGGAAGAAATATGCAGAACTTGCATATGATATACCAAGTTTTTGGAGAAGGGAAAGATATTATAGAAATTGCATATGATAGTCCACGTTTTTAGAGAAGGGAAAGATATTAGCTGGAATTGCATATGATATATGATGTTTTTGGAAAAGGGAAAAAAATCTACAAATTGCTTATGATAGTCCACGTTTTTAGAGAAGAAGAAGAAATATGCATAACATGCATATGATAGACCAAGTGTTTGGAGAAGGGAAACAAATTTTAGAAATGACATATGATAGACCATATTTTATGGAAAAGGGAAAGAAATTCCTGAAATTGCTTATGATAGTCCAAGTTTCTAGAGAAGGTGAAGAAATTCTAGAAATTACATATGATAGACCACGTTTTTGAATAAGGGAAAGAAATTCTAGTAATTGCATATGATAGTCTAGGTTTTTGGAAATGGGAAAGAAGTTCCAAAAGTTGCGTATGATAGTCCACATTTTTGGAGAAGGAAAAGAAATTTCCGAAATTATATATGATAGACCATATTTTTTGGAAAAGTGGAATAAAATCCATAAATTGCATATCATAGTTTACATTTTGGGAGAAGGGAAGGAAATTTTTAAAAATTGTATATGATTGTCCACGTTTTTGGAGAAGGGGAAGAAATTTGCAGAAATTGCATATGATAGACCATGTTTTTGGAGAAGGGAGAGAAATTTAGAAATTGCATATGATAGTCCACGTTTTTTAGAAAGGCATAGAAGTTTCAGAAATTGCATATGATAGTCCACATTTTATAGAAAAATGAAAGAAATTCCAGAAATTGCTTATGATAGTCCACGTTTTTAGAGAAGGGGAAGAAATTCTAGAAATTACATATGATAGACCACGATTTTGGAGAAGGGAAAGAAATTCTAGAAATTGCATATGATAGTCTACGTTTTTGGAAAAGGAAAAGAAGTTACAGAAACTGTATATGATAGTCCATATTTTTGGAGAAGGGAATGAAATTTCATAAATCATGTATGATAGACCATATTTTATGGAAAAAGGAAAGATAATCCATAAATTGCATATGATAGTCCATGTTTTCTGAGAAGGGAAAGATATTCTAGAATTTGCATATGTTAGACCATGTTTTTGGAGAAGGGAAAAAAAATCTATAAACTGCTTATGAGAATTTGCATATGATAGATCATTTTTTTTGGAAAAGGGGAATAAATTCTAGAAATTGTATATGATAGTTCACATTTTTAGAGAAGGGAAAGATATTTGCTGGAATTGCATATGATAGACCACGTTTTTGGAGAAGGAAAAGATATTATAGAAATTGCATATGATATTCCACGATTTTAGAGGGAATTGCATATGATAAACCATGCTTTTGGAGAAGGGAAAAAAATTCTAAAAACTACTTATGATAGTCCACGTTTTTAAAGAAGGGGAAGAAATATGCAGAACTTGCATATGATAGACCAAGTTTTTGGAGAAGGGAAACAAATTCGAGAAATAGCATATGGTAGTCCACGTTTTTGGAAAAGGGAAAGAAGTTCCAGAAATTGCATATGATAGTCCACGTTATTGAAGAAGAGAAAGAAATTTCATAAATTGCATATGATAGACGATATTTTATGGAAAAGGGAAAGAAATTCCAGAAATTGCTAATGACTGTCCAAGTTTTTAGAGAAGGGGAAGAAATTCTAGAAATTACATATGATAGACCATGTTTTTGGAGAACGGATAGAAATTCTAGAAATTGCATATGATAGTCCAGGTTTTTAGAAAAGGGAAAGAAGTTACAAAAGTTGCATATGATGATCCACATTTTTGGAGAAGGGATAGAAATTTCAGAAATTATATATGATAGACCATATTTTTTGGAAAAGTGAAATAAAATCCATAAATTGCATATGATAGTCTACGTTTTTGGAGAAGGGAAAGAAATTCTATAAATTGTATATGATTGTCCACGTTTTTGGAGAAGGGGAAGAAATTTGCAGAAATTACATATGATAGACCACGTTTTTTGAGAAGGGAGAGAAATTTAGAAATTGCATATGATAGTCCATGTTTTTTAGAAAGGGAAAAAAGTTTCAGAAACTTGCATATGATATTCCATGTTTTTGGAGAAGGGAAAGAAATTTCATAAATCATGTATGATAGACCATATTTTATGAAAAAGGGAAAGAAAATTCAGAAATTGCATATGATAGTCCATGTTTTTGGAGAAGGGAAAGAAATTCTAGAAATTGCATATATTAGACCATGTTTTTGGAGAAGAAAAAAAAATCTAGAAACTACTAATGATAGTCCACATTTTTAGAGAAGGGGAAAATATATGCAGAAATTGCATTTTATAGACCAAGTTTTTGGAGAAGGAAAAAAAATTCTAGATATTGCATATGATAGTCCACATTTTTGGAAAAGAGAAAGAAGTTCCAAAAATTACATATGATAGACCACGTTTTTGGAGAAGGTAAAGAAATTCTAGAATTTGCATATGATAGTCTACGTTTTTGGAGAAGGGGGAAAATTTGCCCAAATTGCATATGATAGACCACATTTTTGGAAAAGGGAAATAAATTCTAGAAATTGCGTATGTTAGTCCACATTTTTTGGAAAGAGAAAGAAGTTTCACAAATTGTATATGATAGTCCACATTTTTGGAGAAGAGAAAGAAATCTTTAAAATTCCAGATGGTTGACCATATTTTTTAGAAAAGAGAAAGAAAATCCAGAATTTGCATATGATAGTCCGCGTTTTTGGAGAAGGTAATGAAATTTCAGAAATTGCATACGATAGATCTTGTTTTTTGATAAGGGGAGGAAATTTTAGAATTTTAATATGATGGTCCACGTTTTATGGAAAAGGAAAGAAATTCTAGAAATTGCATGTGATAGTCCATGTCTTTAGAGAAGGGAAAGATATTTGTTGGAATTTCATATGATAGACTTGGTTTTTCGAGAAGGGGAAAAAATTCTAGAAATTGCTTATGATAGTCCACGTTTTTAGAGAAGGAGAAGAAATATGCAGAAATTGTATATTATATACCACGTTTTTGGAGATGGGGAAGAAATTCTAGAAATTGCATATGATAGTCCTCGTTCTTGGAAAAGGGGAAGAAATTCTAGAAATTGCATATGATAGTCCTCGTTCTTGGAAAAGGGAAAGAAATTCTAGAAATTGCATAAGATAGTCTACATATTTTGGAGAAGGGAAAGAAATTTCAGAAAATGCATATGATAGATATTTTTTTTTGGAAAAGATAAAGAAATTCTAGAAATTGCATATATTAGTCCACGTTTTTAGAGAACGGAAATATATTTGCTGGAATTAGATATGATAAACCAAGTTTTTGGAGAAGGGAAAGAAGTTCCAAAAGTTGCATATGATAGTCCACATTTTTGGAGAAGGGAAAGAAATTTTAGAATTTATATATGATAGACTATATTTTTTAGAAAAGTGAAAGAAAATTCAGAAATTGCATATGATAGTCTACATTTTTGGAGAAGGGAATGAAATTCTAGAAATTGCATATGATTGTCCACGTTTTTAAAGAAGGGGAAGAAATATGCAGAAATTGCATATGATAGACCAAGTTTTTGGAGAAGGGAAACAAATTCTAGAAATTGAATATGATAGTCCACGTGTTTGGAAAAGGGAAAGAAGTTCCAGAAATTGCATATGATAGTCCACGTTTTTGGAGAAGGTAAAGAAATTCTAGAAATTGGATATGATAATCTACGTTTTTGGAGAAGGGGAAGAAATTTGCACAAATTGCATATTATAGACCACATTTTTGGAGAAGGAAAATAAATTCTAGAAATTGCGTATGATAGTCCATATTTTTTAGAAAGGGAAAGAAGTTTTACAAATTGCATATGAAAGTCCACGTTTTTGGAGAAGGAAATGAAATTTTAAAAATTGCATATGATAGACCATATTTTTTTGAAAAGAGAAAGAAAATCCAGAAATTGCATATGATAGTCCACGTTTTTGGAGAAGGGAAAGAGATTTCAAAAATTGCATATGATAGACCTTGTTTTTTGAGAAGGGAAAGAAATTTTTGAAATTGCATGAGATAGTCCACGTTTTTTGGAAAGGGAAAGAAATTCTAGAAATTGCATGTGATAGTCCACATCTTTAGAGAAGGGAAAGATATTTGTTGGAATTGCATATGATAGACTATGTTTTTGGGGAAGGGAAAAAACTAGAAATTGCTTATAAATGTCCACATTTTTTGAGAAGGGGAAGAAATATGCAGAAATTGCATAAGATATACCACATTTTTGGAGAAGGGAAAGAAATTCTAGAAATTACATATGATAGTCCTCGTTCTTGGAAAAAGGAAAGAAGTTCTAGAAATTGCATAAGATAGTCTACATATTTTGGAGAAGAGGAAGAAATTTTAGAAATTGCATATGATAGACCATATGTTATAGAAAAGGGAAAGAAATTTAAGAAATTACTTATGATAGTCCACGTTTTTAGAGAAGGGGAATAAATTCTAGAAATTACATATGATAGACCATGTTTTTGGAGAAAGGAAATAAATTCTAGAAACTGCACATAATAGTCCCTGTTTTTTGAAAAAGGAAAGAAGTTCCAAAAGTTGCATATGATAGTTGACATTTTTGGAGAAGGGAAATAAATTTCAAATATTATATATGATAGACCATAATTTTTGGAAATGTGAAAGAAAATCCAGAAATTGCATATGATAGTCCATGTTTTTTGAGAAGGGAAAGAAATTCTAGAAATTGCATATGATAGTCCATGTTTTTGGGGAAGGGGAAGAAATTATAGAAATTGTATATGATAGACCAAGTTTTTGGAGAAGGGAAAGAAATTTTAGAAATTGCATATGATTGTCCACGTTATTTAGAAAGGGAAGGAAGTTCCATAAAATGTATATGATAATCCACATTTTATGGAGAAGGGAAAGAAATTTCAGAAATTGCATATGATAGATCATTTTTTTTGGAAAAGGTAAAGAAATTCTAGAAATTGTATATGATAGTTCACATTTTTAGAGAAGGGAAAGATCTTTTCTGGAATTGTATATGATAGACCACGTTTTTAGAAAAGGAAAATATATTATAGAAATTGCATATGATAGTCCACGTTTTTAGAGAATGGAAAGATATTAGCTGAAATTGCATATGATATACCATGTTTTTGGAGAAGGGAAAAAATTCTAGAAATTGCTTATGATAGTCCACATTTTTAGAGAGGGGGAAGAAATGTGCAGAACTTGCATATGATAGACCATGATTTTGGAGAAGGGAAACAAATTCTAGAAATTGTATATGATAGTCCAAGTTTTTGGAAAAAGGAAAGAAGTTCCAGAAATTGCATATGATAGTCCACGTTATTGGAGAAGGGAAAGAAATTTCATAAATTGCATATGATAGACCATATTTTATGGAAAAGGGAAAGAAATTCCAGAAATTGCTTATGATAGTCCAAGTTTTAGAGAAGGGGGAGAAATTCTTGAAATTAAATATGATATACCATGTTTTTGGAGAAGGGAAAGAAATTCTATGAATTGCATATGATAGTCCAGATTTCTGGAAAAGGGATAGAAGTTCCAAAAGTTGCATATAATAGTCCACATTTTTGGAGAAGGGAAAAAAATTTCAAAAATTATATATTATATACAATATTTTTTTGAAATGTGAAAGAAAATCCAGAAATTGCATATAATAGTCCACGTTTTTTGGAGAAGTTAAAGAAATTCTAGAAATTAAATATGATTGTTCACGTTTTTGGAGAAGGGGAAGAAATTTGCAGAAATTGCATATGATAGACAATGTTTTTGGAGAAAGGAAAGAAATTTCAAAAATTGCATATGATAGTCCACGTTTTTGGGGAAGGGAAAGAAATTTCAAAAATTGCATATGATAGGCCATATTTTTTTAAAAAGAGAAATAAATTCCATAAGTTGCATATGAGAGTCCACGTTTTTTGGAGAAGGGGAAGAAATTTCAGAAATTGCATATGATAGACCATGTTTCTTGAGAAGTGAAAGAAATTTTAGAAATTGCATATGATAGTCCATGTTTTTTGGAAAGGGAGAGAAATTCTAGAAATTGCATATGATAGTCGACGTCTTTAGAGAAGGGAAAGACATTTGCTAGAATTTGATATGATAGACCATGTTTTTGGAGAAAGGAAAAAATTCAAGAAATTGCTTATGATAGTCCACAATTTTAGAGAATGGGAAGAAATATGTAGAAATTGCATATGATATACCATGTTTTCAGAGAAGGGAAAGAAATTCTAGAAATTGCATATGATATACCATGTTTTCAGAGAAGGGAAAGAAATTCTAGAAATTGCATATGATAGTCCACATTCTTGGAAAAGGGAAAGAATTTCTAGAAATTGCATAAGTCCACAATTTTTGGAGAAGGGAAAGAAATTTCAGAAATTGCATATGATAGACAATATTTTAGAGAAAGGGGAAAGAAATTCCAAAAATTGCTTATGATAGTCCACGTTTTTAATGAACGGGAAGAAATATTAGATATTACATATGATAGTCTATGTTTTATGGAAAGGGAGAGAAATTCTAGAAATTGCATATGATAGTCCACGTCTTTAGAGAAGGGAAAGATATTTGCTAGAATTAGATATGATAGACCATGTTTTTGGAGAAGGAAATTAATTTCAGAAATTGCATATGATAGTCCACGTTTTTGGAAAAAGGGAAAGAAGTTCCAGAAATTGTGTATGATATTCCATGTTTTTGGAGAAGGGAAAGAAATTTCATAAATCATGTATGATAGACCATATTTTTTGGAAAAGGGAAAGAAAATCCATAAATTGCATATGATAGTCCACGTTTTTGGAGAAGGGGAAGAAATTCTAGAAATACATATGATAGTCCATGTTTTTTTAGAAGGGGAAGAAATTTGCAGAAATTGCATATGATAGACCATGTTTTTTGGAGAAGGGAAATAAATTCTAGAAATTGCATATGATAGTCCACGTTTTTTAGAAAGGGAAAGAAGTTCTAGAAATTGCATATGATAGTCCACGTTTTTTGGAGAAGGGAAAGAAATTTCAGAAATTGCATATGATATATCATTTTTTTGGAAAAGGGAAAAAATTCGAGAAATTGCATATGATAGTCCAAATTTTTAGAGAAGGGAAAGATATTTGATGGAATTGCCTATGATAGACCACGTTTTTTGCGAAGGAAAAGATATTTTAGAAATGGCATATGTTAGTCCACATTTTTAGAAAAGGGAAAGATATTTGCTGGAATTGCATATCATAGACCATGTTTTTGGAGAAGGGAAAAAATTCTAGAAATTGCTTATGATAGTCCACGTTTTTATAGAAGGAGGAGAAATATGTAGAAATTGCATATGATAGACCAAGTTTTTGGAGAAGGGAAACAAATACTAGAAATTGCGTATGATAGTCCACGATTTTGGAAAAGGGAATGAAGTTCCAGAAATTGCATATGATAGTCCACGTCTTTGGAGAAGGGAAAGAAATTTTAGAAATTATATATGATAGACCATATTTTTTGGAAAAGTGAAAGAAAATCCAGAAATTGCTTATGATAGTCCACATTTTTAGAGAAGGGAAAGAAATTCTAGAAATTACATATGATAGACTATGTTTTTGGAGAAGCGAAACATATTCTAGAAATTGCATATGATAGTCCACGATTTTGGAAAAGGGAAAGAAGTTCCAGAAATTGCATATGATAGTCCACATTTTTGGAGAAGCGAATGAAATTTCAGAAATTATATATGATAGACCATATTTTTTGGAAAAGTGAAAGAAAATCCAGAAATTGCATATGATAGTCCACGTTTTGGAGAAGTGGAAGAAATTCTAGAATATACATATGATACTCCATGATTTTGAAGAAGGGGAAGAAATTTACATAAATTGCATATGATAGACCACATTTTTGGAGAAGGGAAATAAATTCTAGAAATCGAATATGATAGTCCACGTTTTTAGAAAGGGAAAGAAGTTCTAGAAATTGCATATGACAGTCCACGTTTTTGGAGAAGGGAAAGAAATTTCAAAAATTATATATGATAGACCATATTTTTTGGAAAATGGAAAGAAAATCCAGAAATTGCATATGATAGTCAACGTTTTTGGAGAAGGGAAATAAATTCTAGAAATTGCATATGTTAGTCCACGTTTTTGGAGAAGGGGAAGAAATTTGCAGATATTTTAATATAATAGACCACGTATTTGGAGAAGGCATAGAAATTCTAGAAATTGCATATGATAGTCCACGTTTTTGGAACAGGGAAAGAAGATCCAGAAATTGCATATGATAGTTAATGTTTTTGGAGAAGGGAGGGAAATTTAAGAAATTGCTAATTATAGACCATATTTTATGTAAAAGGGAAAGAAATTCCAAAAATTGCTTATGATAGTCCACGTTTTTAAAGAAGGGAAGAAATTCTAAAAATTACATATGATAGACCATGTTTTCGGAGAAGGGAAACATATTCTAGAAATTGCAAATGATAGTCCACGATTTTGGAAAAAGGAAAGAAGTTCCATAAATTGCATATGATAGTCCCCATTTTTGAAGAAGGGAAAGAAATTTCAAAAATTATATATGATAGACCATTTTTTTTGGAAAAGTGAAAGAAATTCCAAAAATTGGATATGATATGCCACGTTTTTGGAGATGGAAATGAAATTACAGAAATTGTAAATGATAGACCACGATTTTGGAGAAGAGAAAGAAATAATAGAAATTGCATATTATAGAGTACATTTTTGGATAAGGGAAAGACATTTCAGCAATTGCATATAATTGACCAAATTTTTGGAGAAGGGAAAGAAATTCCATAAATTGCATATGAGAGACCACGTTTTTGGGGAAGGGAAAGAAATTCCCTAAATTGCATATAATAGACCACGTCTTAGGAGAAGAGAAAGAAATTTTGGAAATTGCATAAGATATAGACCACTGTTTTGGAGAAGGGATTGAGATTCCAGAAAGTGCATATGATAGAACATGTTTTTGGAAAAGGGAAAGAAATACCAGAAATTCCATATGATAGACCATGTATTTACGTTTTTTGAGAAGGGAAAGATATTCCAAAAATATTATAATATAGACCATATTTTTGGAGAAGGAAAAGAAATTCCAGAAATTACATATGATGGACCATGTTCTTACATTTTTGGAGAAGGGAATGAAATTCCATAAATTGTATATGATAGACCATGTTATTACATTTTTGGAAAAGGGAAAGAAATTTTTAAATTGCATATGAAAGACCACATTTTTGTATAATGGAAAGAAATTCCGGAAATTGCATATGATAGACCATATTTTTAGAGAAGGGAAAGATATTTCAATAATTGCATACGATAGACCGCGTTTTTGGAGCGGGGAAAGAAATTCCATAAATTGCATATGATAGACCACATTATTGGAGAATGGTAAGAAATTTCAAAAATTACGTATGATAGGCCATGTTTTTGGAGAAGTGAAAGAATATCCAAAAAATGCATATGATAGACCACATTTTTGGAGAAGGGAAAGAAATTCTGGAAATTGCATATGATAGACCACGTTTTTGGAGAAGGGAAAGAAATTTTGAAAATTGCATATGATAGACCATATTTTTGGAGAAGGGAAAGATATTCTAGAAATTACATATGATAGACCACGTTTTTGGAGAAGGGAAAGAGATTCCAGAAATTGCATATGATGGACCACGTTTTTGGAGAAGGAAAAGAGATTCTGAGAACTGCATACGATAGACCAGATTTTTGTAGAAGGGAAAGAAATTTTGAAAATTGCATTTGATATACCACGTTTTTGGAAAAAAGAAAAAATTCCGAAAATTGCATATGATAGACCGTATTTTTGGAGAAGGGTAAAAAATTCTGGAAATTGCATATGATAGACCATATTTTTTGAGAATGGAATAAAATTCCAGAAATTGCATATGATATACCACATTTTTGGAGAAGGGAAAGATATTCCATAAATTACATATGATGGACCACATTTTTGGAGATGGGAAAATAATTTGAGAAATTGCATTTGAGAGATCACGTTTTTAAAAGGGAAAGACATTCCGTAAATTGCATATGTAGACCATGTTTTTGGAGAAGAGAATGAAATTGCATAAAGGGTTAAATAAACAAAACCTCATGTAATATTAGCGGGTTTTGATTTTAGCACCTGTAAAAAAAATTGGATTCCCCCTTGTAATTTTAAGATTCCATGTCTTTAACACCTCATGTGAGAAAGTGGCATGGAATCTTCAAATTTGCTTACGTGGCGGTCCATGTGGTAATTTCTTTTAATTTTAAAATCCACGTGGAAATTTTTTTTAAAAAAAATACATTTTAAACTTCTTTTTTTGAAATTTTTATTTATATAATTTTATTACTGTTTTTAGATTTAATTTATATTTATACATTTTATTTTTTGTTTTAGATATAAAAACAATTATTTATTTAAATTTTTTTAATTAAATTATATTTTTGGAAAATTATTTGTCAAAATTTGTTGTTAGAAAAATATTTGTCAATTATTCAAGTGATTTACGTAATGAAATGTTGTTTTTCTCTACTATGGAATTTGAATGGAGGTACTCCGTTTAATTGGGGAGGTCTTGTTACACTTAATTTATATTTTAGGGTCGTGTTGACCTGCTACTTGACATTAGAGTAAGCAACTCCATCCCATCCCACCCCTAGAAAACTTCATCAAAATTGTCAACCTCATCCCACTACTGGAAAACTTTATCAAAATTGCTTCACTGCTATCTAAAAATATTTTTTAAGTCAAAACAAGATCTGATATATTCTTCAAATATAACACGCTCGACAAATTGTACGATGTGACTGTTGTCTCGAGACCATCGCATCAAACAACTCTGCCTCAGACAAACCAGGACATACAAGAACCACATCCAGAAGTTCAAAATCAAAGACCTCTGCATCATCCTGCATGACATGGCACAGGAGCATGCGCCATGCAGGATGGTGCTTTCTCTCTATTTTAAGTGCATGCACCATATAGAGTGGCGCCTCCTCTGTGGCAATTTTTTTTAAAGTGGTTAGATTGGTAATTTTTTTAGCGTGTAGTTTTTTTTTTTTTTTAAATTGAAAAAAGTAGTTATTAAAATTTTTTTCTCACTTTTCAAAAGGAAAACATAATGGTAAAAGTTTAAATCCCCAATAATGTTTGTACATCATCAAGGCTTTTATCTAATCAGCTATCTTTCCCAAAACATGAATCGAAGAACATTTTCTTAAACATAATATTAATAATTCATGATTATATTGAAATATATGTTCATTTAATATTTCAAGAAGAAAAAACAAGAACCTTACCAACACACATATTCTAGTCACGATCAGTTAAGATTATATTTCACATCAATTTCCATTCATCACATTCAAAATAAAATATAGGTATTAGAATATTTAAGATGAATGATGAAGTGTGAATATTGTACAATTTCAATGACAAAGAACGGTGATGAATGATCAGTTTCAATGAGGAAGACACAAAACTCAAACACAAGAAAGAACCCTGGGTGGTTATATGGTATAATTAGCCATCTATCATATGATTTTATCTTCTGCAAGTAAAAGTATCTTTCAACGTTCTTTGTTTTTTTTTTTTTTGTTTTATCATGCAGATTGAGTTTTGAATATTTAAGAAATTTCAACATAAAAATGAAAAGTTTATTGATACACAGAATCATAAATTACTGGATACTTGAGAATCATATATTTAGTTTACAAAAGAATCACATGTTTATTTTTCCATAACAATTACATGGTTTAGGATGTTAATTGTACGATGATTGGACTCTTGACGTTGTGGGTGCCATCAGACCAAACAAGTGACCCCGAAAACTCAGTTTGACTTGATCCTACACTACCAACAACTGTGACCACAAATGATTGTGTCTCTCGGATTGATTTGAATGAGAGAACACTTGGCTCCACTGTAATTTTGACATTTGGAATTGGGGTGACAGTAGCCTTATAAGTTGAACTGGGAGAGCCAACATTTGTAACTTTTCTAGGAAATTTGATATTGAAAGATCTCTGAGGCGCAACAGGAATCACTAGTGCAGGATAATTTAGATCTTTTACTAAAGATGGGTTAGAAGTTCCACGACAACTTGAGGCTTCTCCGCTAATTTGTTTAATTTTTTCATCATCGTAACCATAATTGCAAAGCATTTGCACATAATCATCAGCAGTGATGTTATAAATAAGTCCTGGGTTAACAGCTAGTGCCGGATTGGCATTCCCTGATCCATAGGAAAACTCCCCGGCCAAATCATTATAACTACCATTTACCGGGTTTGCTGTGGTCATGATAGCAGATTTTATAGCTGCAGGTGACCAATCTGGATGAAATGATTTCACATATGCAGCGATTCCGGAAATGTGGGGACACGACATGGAGGTTCCTGACTCTATGCTATAACTAACCCTTCTCTTGTCACTGATACTAGAAGAGGGTGGGGCTAGAGGTGAAAATGCAGCCAAGATATCCACTCCTGGGGCACTTATATCTGGTTTCATAATATCTGGAACCACTGAATTTGGACCACGGGAAGAGAAAGAAGCAACTCTAGGAGCACTTGTGTCACGTAAGGTCTCAGTCTTCAAAATTTCAGCTTCAGGGGATCTAGTGGATTCTGCGTAAGATTGAACAAGAGCGAAGTCTTTTGAATTCAAGTTTGTAGCAGGCAACACAGAGACAAAAGCAACATCATTTAGAGACTCCTCAACACTTGAGACTATACCATATGCACCACTTTGTAAAGCGGAATCTTCATTTCCTCGTGATTCGCACAAAACAATCTTACCTTCCGCGGATGTATCACCTAAGCCACTTGAGCAAGTACCCTCAGCTATTGGAACTTTTGTGCCATTTGAAGAGAAAGCACTAACTGAACTACCAATGAGAGTCTTTCCATTTCCAAGAGCGAGCTTAGTAATGAATTTACGATCTATGGTAGTTGCTGCGACACTAATTACCCAAGGTGCTACACTTACAGTAGTACTCGCGTCAGGACCACTGTTTCCGGCAGAATGTGATGTGAGTATTCCATTCTCCATGGCATGGAAAGCACCAATGGCAATAGGATCATTCACAAAATCTAATGCACCTTCACCCCCAAGTGAGACTGAGAGGATGTCAACACCATCCGCAATGGCATCGTCAAATGCAGCTAAAATATCACTACCACTGCATTTACCATCTGCACCACATACTTTGTACATAGCAATCCTCGAAGATGGGACTCCACCTCTTGCGGTGCCTTTTGCAATATCAAAAAAGCTCACACCCGGCACCTCTCTTCCACCTGCAGTTGAAGCTACGTGAGTTCCATGACCACCCTCGTCTATTGCACTCTCCGCAGAACCATAAAAACGCGCTCCAATGAGTTTATTATTGCAAGTGAAGTCAGAACCACCTTTACAAACTCCCTTCCACTTCTTTGGAATAGGACCAATACCTAATCAATCACACAAATTCAACAGCTTTAACAAACAAATTTGTATACAGTATAAAATTAGTTAAATATAATAATTAACTATGTATCATTTTTATTCCGGATCCATATTTTTCACAAATTTTTAAAAAAAAAAGTAAGATAATCAAAATATTATAACTTGACTCGTAAAATATATATACCTTTATCATTGAAACTTTGGGACTTTGGCGTTATCCCAGAGTCTATGACTCCGATTATCAAATCAGTCTCAATAACGAGATCTCTTTTAATTGTTTGAGGAAATCCAAGAAAGTTCCACGACCCTGTAGTTGTTAGGTGATAGTTTTGATTTGGAAAAACTGAGACCACACCTTTCATGCTGAGAAGTTTTTCTCTTTGTTGATCATTAAGTATGGCAGTAAAACCATTGAAACTTCTCTTATAACTTCTAAGTAATAGATTTTCTATGTTGCCGCCTTCAAAGACTTGTTGCAACATAGACAAATGCTGAGATGTTGGAGAATATGAAACTTCTTTTGGAAGTGCCCCCATGTATACAATGTATTCATTACCATTTTGAGTGGCAGCACAACTCAAAAGAATTATACAAGAGAAAACTAAGCATGCAAAGGAGAATAGTAAAATATTATGCTTAGCCATGGTTTGTATTTTAGAAATGATGAATGAATACTTACCTCTAACTCATATCATTATATACACGCAGGAAAAGATTAAATTATATCTTTATATTTAAAGATAGTAATTTGTTTAAAATAGTATCTTTAAAATAAAATCATGAACTAACCCGGTCTTATCCGTTTTGTACAACTGGTTAATAGATAATAATTATAAAAAATATTTTTCTTTTACTGGTATAATATTAAAACTATATTATAAAAGCTATTTATGCTATCCTAATTTTTATTGAGAGCTGTATCATAAATCTGTCAAATATGATTCAATAACAAAACAAATATTTAACACTAGAAAAATATAAAACTTACTATATTTATTAAAATCTATTTTTTGAGTAATATAGTTGTCAAACTCTTAATATATTTTTGAAATTTACCATAAAAAAATAATTTATTAACTAATATATAACAATTGAATTAAAAATTAATATTTTTTATTAGTAATTTTAAAAAAAATTCAAAAAAATCCTCTACCAATCGTATCATTATGTAACATTGAATCCAAAGATTTTTTTTCTTATAATAGTGCATTACATTTTGAATTCTCAAGTCACAAATTAAAATAGATATTTTTCAAAAACTATTGTTTCAATTAAATCAGATTTTCTTAGCTGTCCAAAAAAAAGAGCTTTGAATTACAGTCAAAGAATGTTTTTTTTTTTGTGGGTAAGTGCATTGAATGTTATTATTTGTGTCAATTTTTTTAATGTCAAAAGATTCATTGCCTTGTCAAAAAAAAAAAATAAAAAAGATTCATTGCCATAATTCACAAATATTTTATTCAGTCAAGTTAGGAAATCTGTAATTAATTGAGATTTACTTCTAATTATGTTTCATTATAGATAACATTTTATAATTCTTTTTCAAATTTCATTTTCTGTAAATAAATAACGTCTAAAATATTAATATTGGATTCCTTAATATAGAATATTAATATAGTCTAAAAACAAATGAAAAATATAAATATAGAATATAGAACATTTTTTAAACATGAAAAAAAATCTAATTTATTAAGTTTGAATTTGCAGTTAAAAACATTTTATTAAAAAACGTATCAAGACCCAAAAACACCCATTATTTTTCTCTAAAGTAACCAAATGTCAGAAATATATGAAAAATATTCTTAATCAGTACATTACTTATTGAGTATAAATATATTCATTTACACTATATTTATGTTTGAAAAATATCTTGACTGATTCTTTGAGAAATTGATGTGAATCTGGACAGAAAAATATATTTATTAGTATCCGACATTTTTAGAATAGAGTATTTTTAAAAGAGCAAAAAAGTTTAAACAAATTAATAAAATTTTTTGATATATTTTAAGATCTTTATTGACATAACCTAAAAAAATTCCACCTGAACATACAAGACAAAAATTGATTATAAAATTTTAAAAAAATTAAAGGTGGCAATTTAAATATTAGTATTTTGTTTTATTTTAATATTCTCTTTCTGGTCGTCGTGTGTGATTTAATTTTATTTTTTCGTATTCTGATGGTTTTTTCATCAATGTTTTAATATGTTATTTTGTCATTTAAAAAAATAGTGATAAGAAAAATGTATATTTGATATTTATATTTTTTAAAAAAATTTAATTGATATGCAATCTCAGTATAAAAAATTTTAAACCCATTAATTTATTATGAATACTCAATTGTAATATTTAAAAAGAAAAAGTTAAAATAAGAATCAAACATTTATAGTTATCCACGGTTGTGATTTTATGACAATATAAAAAACTTTACAAAATTAATATATTTTAATTAAAATTTTAAAATTTTTGTTATTTTACATTTTGGCACATAAAAAAAATAGTTAAATATAGCAAAATTTATTGATCATCGGACACAGAGATATTGTTCCAGATACAACAATTCAATAAATTATTGATGATCCTTTTAGAAATTATGTAGTTTAGGGTCTGTTTTGTTCAAATGAGGGGGAGGGGAGGGATTTTAATTGAGGGAAGGGAGGGGGATGGGAGGGGAGGGATTTTTTGTAATTATATATATGTTTGGTTCAAACGATGAGAGGGGAGGGATTTCGTTTAAAAATGTGTTTGGTTCACGAGGGGAGGGGAGAGATTTTAATAATAATTTACAATTTTATCCTTGTAATTTTATATAAGTGATATGATATTCAAAGGTGAAAATTTCGTATATATATTTTTGAAAATAATATTTGTATAGTTGGGTGATTAAAAAGTCCTAACTTACCACGTAAAATAAAAAAATTGAGTACACTTGATTCATATTATAACTCTGGACACAAAATAAACTATGTGTTAATAACAACTTTTGAATACATAACATAAATTATAATAAAAAAACAAAAAATAAAATAATTATAATTTTTATTAAATAAAAAATAATTTGAGGATGAAGAATATAATTATAATAACTTAATGGAAGCAATAGAGAAAAAATCACAAAAAGAAAAACACGAACATGAAATAAAATAATAATTTTAAAATAATAAAATAAAATTGGGGATATTTTAGTAAATATATTAATTTATTTAATTTTAAAACTCAGATTCCCTCCCCTCCCCTCCGAATCCCCCCAATTCGGGGGAACGCAAAAAGTGTTATTTGGAGGGATTTTGCTCCCCTCCCCTCCCCTCCCCTCCTCTTCCCTTTTAAAAATTGAACCAAACACGTTTCATTATAAATATTCCCTCCCCTCCCCTCGCTCTACCTTGAACCAAACACACCCTTAGATTTTAAATTGGTGACATTTTAAATACTTTTTCTCAAATAACTAAATTTTTGAAAAAAAACCTCAAACAGACGTTATAACCTCTAGGGTAGAGCTGTTAACATGGGCTACTCGGCCCATTTAGGGTCGACCTTGATGGGTCTGGACTTTTTATGACTGGGCCAAAAAAGTCCTATTGTAATATGGGCCTCAAAATTACTATCCGAGGCCGGCCCTAGATGGGCTTCGGGCTATCTGGCCCTAAACGGGTTTTTTTTAATAAAAATAATTAAAATAAAAAATCCCTTATATTTATTATAAATTAAATAAAAAATTATATTATTTTAAACATAATACATTTTTAAGTACTATATTATTTTTTATAAATACTATAATGTATTTTTAAATACACTATATGTTTAAATTGTAGAAAATAATACTCAAATATTTAATATAAGAGAAACTACTAGAATACGAGAAAATAATGTTGATTATATTAATGTATAATATTTAAAAGAGAAAGATTGAATATAATAGAAACAAAATTTAGTGAAGTGAGAAAAATCAATGTTTTATTTTGGAGTAACACAATATAAAAACTAATATAAATTTTTGAATTTTATAGTTGTGCGGGTCTTATGGGCTACCCATGGCCTATATGGGCTAGCCCTAATGGGCTGAAGGCTTTTTAGGGTTGGGCTAAAAAAGCCCTTAAGAATATGGGCTCTCATTTTAAGGCCTAAGCCCTATAATTTTTCTGACCGGACAGGCCGGCCCATATGGGCTAGCCCATTTTGACAGCTCTATTCTACGGTGTGCTTTACTTTTTGGTCACTTGCATCAGACAAAAAGCAATGCATGCGTCACAGGAAATAATTTCTCCTCTAAAATACACAAGACATACGCCACATGCATTGACATGATATTATTGCATGTCTTAGAAACAATCGCGTATGAGTTAAATTTTAAGTGCATGCGCTAGAGAGGGTGACACATTCCCTTGCATGCGAATTTTTTTGTTTAAAACATAGTTATTTTGATAAATAATTGAGAATCTTAGTTATTTGGATATTGTATTTGAAAAAAAATTTGTTGTTTATTTGAATCTCTTCGTGTGAAACTTATAAAAAGAGAAAAAGAAATAATCTCGATCAATTATAAATTTAGGATTAAATTGTTAACATATAGGTGTTTGTATTGACGGATAATGTAACGCCTCAACTTCTCAGAAGGTCACTCATCCCAATATTACTTCAAGTCAAGCACGTTTATGGAACGGGCTACCGAAAAGAAAATGCATCTTGTTAGTATAGATATCAATCCTTATATGCACTCCTTCAATCATGCAGTCATATACCTGCACGGCCTCAGGATCCCTCTCATTCCAATGTGGCGATCACTCTTGCCCCCTTCGGTCTTAGGTGTTACATGCGGTGCAACCACCCCTCGCCTTCTTCGGCCTCGGGTATTACAAATAATAGATAATATAATTAAATATTTAGTATTTTCTGATACAATTAGAAAAAGAAACAGGAAATTAGCTAAAAATAAATAAATTCCCAATAGTATTAACTAGTAAGAGGGTGATGATTCGACATGAGATTCCGTAAAAGATTTATGCACCTCATCATTATCAGTTTTATGTTTTGTTAGATAGTTAGCATAAGCATTCTCCTCCATAAGAGTATAAAATATTTGAACTTGTCATTCCTTAGAGAGAAATTCTTTAATGTTGTGAAGAATCACTATATAGTGATCCCAAATATTAATAGACTATGAGATAAGCGTGATAGCATAGTTGGAGTCAGAATAATACATCAGGTTTTTTATATCAAGTTATCAAGCCATATGCAAACCATGATATAAAACTATCAACTCAGCATGAAGGATATTAGAATAATAATATTACTTGCAAAACCGTGAACCCGAGCACCCTTAGCATTTTAAATTAATCCATCAAACCCGAGACATCTGGATTACCGAGGCTACTACCACCAACATTCAAAATGATATTATTGTCTTTGTGTGCATTTCACGTGATCTTTCTTGTTAGATAAGACAGATTATGCTTAAGAAAACATTTAGCTAGCATATTAGCATAATTCAATGTGATAAGTTTCAAAATATAGGAAGAAATCACTTCATTTGCAAGACACAGTTTGTTCCTAGGACACCACAACCACCAACAAACAGCAAAAAAGATAGAGACATCATCAATGTTGTTTCTAATCCAATATATAAACTATACTCTTGGAAGAATAATGTGTCCAATAAGCCTATAAATTTCCAAAAGCGAGTAGAAAATTCATAATCTCTTAGAGAGTGTAGAACTGTCTCGATATCTTGATTGCATCTAGGAAAGGGATTTTCCTAGAGCATACCATGATGAGACAACAAAGATCTCGTAGGGAGGGACTTATATAAAGCCGTCCAAAGGAAGAATGTCACCTTCTTAGGATCAGAAATATGTCACACTCACTTTCAAGAGTTATTGTATGCTATATTCTAAACAAAATAAAGTCTATTGAGCCTGTTATAACCATCTTGAGCAATATAGATACCATTTAAATTGTCTTTCCAGATTAACCGTTTATGTACTAGATAATTCAAATAAATGGGAAGCGCTTTCACGCATTCACAAAAAACTGGAGAAATATTAGTATATAATGATTTGAAATTCCAATTCTCATCCATGTAAACATCATTTATTCCCATTTTCAAATCTTGGATATCCACTTAGAGAATCTGCTCCGCTAATTTTTTACCTCATACCACTTGGAAAACTAGAAAGAGGAGTTCACGTTCTCCAATTTAAATTCAAAATCAACTTTTAGAGAAGAGAGAAATTTCATAATTGCATTCCTACTAACCGATTATATTTTTTCATATTAAGGAACATTTCATCACTTGTGTATTTGTGCTTCAAAAATTGCTCTCATATGGAATCAAAATCTTGGTGGAGACCCCAAACCAACTTATCCAACATAGAATTATTGACCTCTATTGTTTTTTGGGTCACAAGACCACCTAGATTGTTGGGCTTAGTGAATTTATTCAAGCCAATGAGATGCACACTAGAGTTTGAATCAATGTTTTAAAAATTGGACCGAGGCGGTCGGTCGAACCAGAAATCGGAGGGGTCACTGTTCTAGTTTGACTGCTGGACCGAGTATTCTATTGAACTGTCGGGAACTACGAAAATCGGTAAAAATTGGTAAAAATCAATGAACCAACGATTTTGGAAAACTGGTGACTTAAATGCATGTATTTTTTTGACATAATGATACTATTTTGATAGTTTCAAAAATAAAATAAAATTCTTCAAATTTTTTTTTAATTTAGTTAGACTTTATTCAAAACTTATTTGAAACAATTTTTCCTTATTTGCAATTAGACCTCGTTCAAAATTTATTTAGATTTGTATTTTTGTATTATTTTATTGTGTGCGATGATTATATTTAGAATTTAAATTTAAATAATGAACATATGAAATTCTGATATTTTGAAACTTTGTTGGTGTCGTGATATTTTTAATGACCGAGTCATCTAAATCGACGGATTTAATAAATATATGTGAAATTCTGGTTACGGAAGACTCAAATGTCATATAAGGATGTCTTGACATCTGATCTGACATTATAAAAACAGACAAGGTAGGAATACAACTAACAGTGCAGGAAAGCAATAAAAGCACAACAGAATTGTTTACCCAGTTCAGTATACAACAATACCTACTCTGGGGGATATCAGGCCAGGAATGAGATTCACTATCAGAATTGTTTACCCAATTCGGTATACAACAATACCTACTTTGAGGTATACAACAATACCATCTAAACACGGAAGTATGTTTTATCACAAAATGCAGCCAATCAAGAACAACTACAAACCCCCCTTTGGCAAATTTTTGGCTAAAACAACTTGTCATCATATCAGAGATCACATGCAGCAAAGAACACATCACACAGCCAATCATGCAAAATAGCTAATACATTACCAATTAACATAACCTTTATACTACCGCATCAGAATTACTTCATATATAACTCCATACAACTTCATCAAAAGAAGAATAGTTATTCACAGACACATATGTTCTAGAGTGATACTTCTCCCCCTCTTTGGCTAGAAAGTTGCCAAAGCAACAAAGGTACTCAGAGTATGATTACAGACCATCAGCAGTGGAACAAACAAAATTAGAACATGAGTTAAAACATCTACCCCCCCTAAAGCTCACAAAAATAGATGGATACTTCTTCCCCTTTTTAGCCATAATTGGACAACCATCCAGTACACAACTCTTCAAGCAACAGCAGCAGGAGCTCAGTAGTATAAAGAACCATTTTCAACAAGCTCTTTCCCCAAAGCCTCAACAACAAATGAATTAGGTAACTTCCGTTGCAACATCCCTGATCACCTCATTCCAAAGCCTAAGCACATCCTCTTTTATGTTGGATTCTGATTACATTCCTTTTAGCACTAACCACAGTTGCCCTTCACAACCTCCAGAGAAACACATCAGCACAAGCTAGCTTTACACAGCTAAATCAACACATCAGACTTAAGAACAATCATCCGCACATAGTAGTCAAATGTCACAACAGGTTGTTTGACATTACATCCTCATCAGAAGACACCTACTCTGCACAAGTTTGAACAACATGCAAGCCTTAACTCCCCTGACAAGAACAACTAATGCTCCTTCTGTAGATGAGCACTTGACACCAAATGAAAACACAAAGAGATTGCCACATTCTCAACATGAAGAACTGCCAATTCTTACACTTATTGACCATAATCTCACCATGTTTATTTCAGATACATGGTCTGCCAAGTCTTTCCATAACAAATGTCTTTGGTTTACTTGCTGCACAAAATAAAGACTGCCACAATCTTTTACTTTCAGTAGAAGAAACCTCCTTATCTTTAGCTATTCTGATCAGATCACACTGTCTAACATCAAACTTCTGTCCTTATAGTCACTAACAGTTAGTGAAGTTTTCATCATGAGAGTAATCATGTATTGCCAAAACATACTACTACCACCAAGATCAGAACCTGCCCATTCTAATCCACACTATGTCAGAACTGCCACTTCAGACAATAATGTTGCTTCTTCAAACTTCACATGCACAATCCTAGACATTCTTCCAGACTAACAACACACAGTGATGTTGTTACATCATGTAGGACAACAGCTTCACATCATAGACAAAAGATCACACCTTTTGAAACAGTGAATTTAGAAACCTGATTCGCACCCATGCATCAGATAATTACCCAGCTCTCGACAAGGTCTTTACCATCAGTCACATGCACATCTTCATCAGATCAGACTCACACCTAGTTGCCGACAAGATATTTGTCATCAAATTAAAATTCACACAAAAACAGCAGATGATATTTTCTTTTTCTTTCATACACTTCTGATACAGTCAGCTAATAAGACCACCTCTGATTGTCATACTTCAGAGCACCACATTCAAACTTCTCAATCACTGTCACCCAGAAAAAAAAAATTCTAAGCACACTTTTTGAATCAAAATGTTCATACTTCTCACACAAGGTATGAAATTGATCTGGCATCCTTCTTCATCACACTTGTGGTACTTGCTGAAGTAGCCAACACATTCCAGATTAGGTCAGTGGTTTGACCTTAATTTTACTCTGGATATACACCACTTACTTGGCTAAGGAGACAACAAAACCTCTAGAGATGATGTTCCAACATCCTTTGGGACATACACACAGAGTCCACCTGCCTTGGCTCTGAGATAATATACTGCTTCATTAAAAACTTCCATGTCTGCAACAATATACTTTTTCATCAACTTTCTCCTCCTTAACATTAGCCAATGCACATGAGGAAGAAATTACAAGACACTCCCCTTCAAACTGAGAATTGACACACCTTACACAACTTTCTATCCTAGAACATAAGAGGAGACTCAACTTATAAACATGCTCACTTGAACCATCCATTTACAAATATAAGGAACTAGACCTCTATATTGGACGACTCTATTTATTTAGATTTGTATTTTAAACTTGACCTCTATATTAAATTTGAACCATCCATTTATTTAGATTTGTATTTTTGTATTACTTTATTGTGTGTGATGATTATATTTAGAATTTAAATTTAAATAATGAACATATGAAATTCTGATATTTCGAAACTTTGTTGGTGTCGTGATATTTTTAATGACTGAGTCATTTAATTCGACGAATTTAATAAATATATGTGAAATTCTGGTTACAGTAGACTCAGATGTCATATAAGGATGTCTTGACATCTGATCTGACATTATAAAAACAGACAAGGTAGGAATACAACTAACAGTGCAGGAAAGCAATAAAAACACAACAAAATTGTTTACCCAGTTCGGTATACAACAATACCTATTCTGGGGGAATACCAAGCCAAGAATGAGATTCACTATCAGTAGTCTTAATTTGAAGTTGAACTTCTCCATTCACAACTTCTCACTTAAACTTTACCCAATGCAATCTCTACATAGGTTCTTCCTAGATATGGAATATCTCGATTCCACTCCCAATCACCTCAATAATGTTGTACAATTCTCCAATCCCAGGAGCTGTAACAATGGCATAATCACCAACATTCTAAATACACAAACAAACATAACTTGAAGTTACTTACAAGCTTTTTCCAAGAACAAAACTGCACTCATTGATTCACAGCTTCAAAGTGAGTAAAATAAACCTCTTGCCTACAGGCTTCGAGGCACAAATTAGTGACCATCCCACAATCCGGGTGGTTCACTTACATGTCTAACCCTAACGATTACATCTTTCTAAAACCTACTTGCCCACTAAACTAGGTTACACAACTTCCTATTTATAACCTATTCCCAACTGGACTTGGGCCTTTAATCACAACCTTATTTGCTGTTACAAATCAAAATAAAAATTATGCTAAATAAAAGATTTTTAATCATAAGTTTTCTAAATTATCTCCATAACTAGAAACTGCATAATCTTCGATATTCTGACTTAATTCTCTTGACCTTTAAACCTGTGCCACATAGGATTGCATAATATTCCATATAGAATATTATGCATATGTTGAGCACATGCTCAATCTTTATATTCCAGCTCAGCAGGTGCGATGTCATGAGTTTTTACATATGACATCTCATAAGACATGTTGTCACAGAGCATGTCTCAATATTCCATATGACATATTCTTGCTATACCCTATTTTGTACAAATCGTAGCAAACACTATTCTTCACTTCAATTCTCTACTTCTGAAAGTATGACTAACAGTCTTCTGTTATGCAGATCCTGGGCCTTGGGCATAAAGAACATAAATTAGGGTGCTAAAAATTAGCCCATGGCTCATTCTGTTACTGATATACAATCAACACAATAGTTAGTTTCCTAAAATAAAGCCTGAGATTAATAAGGAAAATTAACAGAAAACATAACAGCCTATGCTGTCAGATACCGATGTCACAACATTCAGCTTGACATCCAATAAAATCTGTATTAGCTAACCATACAATTTCTGCAGTACATTGTACATGCATGTCATGACATCAGTCAAGTCATCTAAACACGGAAGTATGTTTTACCATAAAATGCAGCCAATCAAGAACATCTACAATATGGTTGTGTGTGATCGAACCACTGAGTCACGAGTTATCTGGTTTAATTCAGTTTAGTCATGCGGTTTAACTAGAAACTCAATGGTTCAGTCAATGAAATTGTGATCCAGTATACTCACTGGTTTGATGACTGGCCTAGTTTTTAAAACATTAGTTTAAATTACCTTTCCATAAAAAATTCCTAGACATCCTATTGATAAAATCACAAGTTGGTCGACATAACTAGTCCACCTGCATATAATAATTTGGGATGGAATTCAAGACAAACCTAACCAGAGTTAAACGACCACCGATGCAAATACATCTTCAAACTATACGCCTTCTCAAGTTAGGATTTGACTTCACTAACCATATTACACCATTTGACTTCTTTTCTTCTGATAGATCAACTAACTCCCAAGTTTTTTTTCTTCTCAATAGATTTTAATTCCTCCTTCATAACACAAATCCATTATGAATCACTCGGGGCCTTTTCTATTTTAATGGGTTTGGTTTCGGACATAAGTGCAAAATGGACGAAATCATGATCATAATTAACTTTTTTATCTAAAAAATACTCACAATCTTTGAGTCTTAGAGGAAAACCTCTTTGCCTTGTTGATCTTTTTACATTCTCTTGAATTTGGGCTTCAAGGGGGGATTTTTTTGCATTATCAAACTCTATCAAATTTGAATTTCGCTGCTCTAACCAATTACAGCTTTTTTGTAAGCAGATATAGGGTGCTATAACTCCTTTATTTTGTCAAAAACGATGTTTCGACTGGTCGCAATCCTTATGTTTTTTTGCATCATACAACTTGTGAGTTGTGACCACCAGTAGAGTGATACCCTACAAGTATCACGTATTATCCCTTATCATTCAACTTCTTTCTAAGTTGTCCCAAACCATGTTAATGCGCTACGGAATCGAACACTTTCAAGTGATTCAGATTTAGTTTAAATCCAGACCATGCCTCCTTTGGTGTTATCTTCTTAAGCTTTGTTCTTGGACATCTATTCAACAAGTAGGTAGTTGTGGATAACGCTTTTTCCAATAACTCTTTTAACAAGAAGCAAATGTATTTGTATGATATATATAAATTTTGACATGATCTTATGACATAAAGTAGTTTTGGGTATTTACGAGTAGAACATGCTTATGGTTTCTCCTAACTATCCATATTGATGAAAAAACTAACATAAGTCATTGTTAAACTATCGTACTATCCTTGGAAAATTAGAACTACAATTTTTTAAGGATAGGATTTTAAGATTATAACACAACCTTCAAATTGTTTGAGGCAGTCTTACACCTTGGCATTTTTTTCTAACTTTATTGGTTTTGTCAGGTTTCAATTTTTCAAAAATTCATTTTTGGCGTGTAAAAAATGTTAGAAGTAATTAATATTCAAAACTCTGCATTAGTCAGAGCCTTCACTTGAGTAAACTCAACAACACCAATTTCATTCCTCAAATGGATTAAATATTTAGTCTTGACAGCTTTAGTTAGCACATCTGCAAGTTGCTTCTGAGTTCTACAGTGCATAACTTATAATACTCTATTATGAATTTGATTCAATAGAAAATGATACTTCGTGTCAATGTGCTTGCTCCTTCCATGCAACATTGAATTCTTGCCAAGGCTTATAGCTGCTTTGTTGTCAATCATCAGCTTCAGAGGCTTTCTTATGTTGATCTTCACATCCCACAATAAGTTTATAATCCAAACAGTTTTACATGTAGACAAAGCATATGCAATGTACTCAGCTTCACAAGTTAACAAGGCATCAACAAGTTTCTTCTTGTAGCACCAAGAAATAAGATCTCCCAAACTCTTGAAAAATATCCATAAGTACTTCTTCTTTCAACTCTGTCTCCACACCAATTAGAGTCTAAATAACATGTCATCTTTGAGTCAAATTTAACACTAGAAGGGAACAACACTCTATACCTGAGAATCCTTTTAATGTACCTCAGTATCCTGACAGCAGCTTAGTAATATGAACAATTTGGTTTATTTACATACCTACTCACCATTCCAACTGCATAGTAAATGTCAGGTATACGGGTACAAAGATATCTCAATGAGCCAATTAATTGTTTAAAATTTGTAGCATATATATCATCACCCTCAACATCATAATGCAACTCTTGTGATTCACTTAAGCAGGTGTAATTGTTGTCTTGCAATTTGTCAGCTCAAATCTCCTCAAAAGCTCAAGTTCATACTTCAGCTAATGAAAAATGATACATTTCTAATAGTACATAATCTACATCCCTTGAAAATTTACCATATTTCTCAGATCAGTCATCTCAAACTCATTCTTCAGTACCTTCTTGAACTTTATTATCTCATATGAACAACTTTTCGTTAGCAATATGTCATCAACATATAGACACACCAGAATCATATTGCTTTCAGAGGTATGTTAAACATAAACCCTATTCCATCTCAAATTTTATGAATCCTTAAAGCTTGAAAAATGAATCAATTTTCAGATTTCAAGCTCTAGGAGCTTGTTTCAGTCCATACAATGATTTATACAACTTGTACACCATCCCTTCATGATTCATTTTCACAAATCCAAGAGGTTGTGACACATAAACTTCCTCTTGTAAAGGACCATTTAGAAATGAAATTTTCACATTTAAATGCATCAAAGGCTAATTTCTAATAGCAACTATAAAAATCATCTATTCGATTGTTTCATGTCTAGCTACATGTGCAAACACCTCAAAGTAATCTAACCCAGACTTATGTAGAAATCCTCTAGCTAGCCTTGCTTTATGTTTGCCAATTGATCCATATGAATTAAACTTTATCTTGAAAACCCATATGACACTGATGGTTTTCTTCTCCTTTGGAGAGTGTAGAACATGATACAAGCGTGGATATATTAAGCCTTAGTGTCTTTTCTACGAGTTTCTTTATGGAGTCCCCCATTTTGAGGCTAAAGAACATTCTGATACTTATATAAAGTAGCAATATGAAGTTGAATTTGTATCATGACACATGAATTATGTAGTTTTGGGTCTTCTTGGTCATGATCATTTATTTAAATGGTGTTCATTATTCTATGTTGTTTGGTTTTGAAGATATTTTTGTTAATATTTGAATGAATCATGTTTTTATTTACTTTTTATGTTGATATTATGATTTTTTATGGCTTTTTATTTTCTAAAAAATTTAAAATGTAGTGGGAGTTATAAACCTCTGTGGTTAACCTTAAACCGTCGCATGAAGCCTTGAAGATCAAACACCAAAGGAAAGTCTCGCAACTATATTTGAAAAATGAATTCAAACTGAAGTTCACAAAGGTTTGTAATTGTTTTTACTTGCGATTTATGAAACTTTCCTCCCCGTCACGATTGATAACTAAAATTAGAGTGGCAGTTTTAACAACTATCGTATTACACCCTAACTTTCCTCCCCGACACACGTTTTTGCAAAAGTTACGCAACTGCCGTTCCTTCCAATTTTTGGCGGTTCAAACCACCATAACATGCCAAATCTAACTGTCACAATTTTTATGAATCCTTATCAAACCCATGCTTGCATCTTTAACTACTTTAAGTACATTGATTGATTTTCTTTATGAATGCATCTTTACTATGCTAAATATTATGTTTCCTTTATGATATTTTACACTTGTCATCATGTTACATCTTTATCATGTTGAGTATTTGTTTTGTTCCTCTCAATTGTCATGCTAAATATCTGTTATGTTCTTCACAATTTACATCATCTAAACAAAAACCTATTACCTACAAATTAAACAAGATTTCACATGTTCAATTTCATCAACAATGTAATCAAATTGAGGAGTAAGAGATCTTAATACCTTCTCAATGATTAATTGTTCAGAAAGAGTTTCTCCACAAGATTTCATCTCATTTGTGATCAAAACCATTCAAGAAATGTAATCAGGTACCTTCACATTGTTCTGCATATTGAGATTCTCATATTGCTTGCGTAGAGACTGAAGTTTCACCTTCTTCACGGATGCATCACCGTCGTAGCACTATGCTAATATGTCCCACACAACATTCGCCGTCGTTGAATCAACAATTTTCTCAAACACATTCACATCCACACACTGATGGATATAGAACAACACTTTCTAATCTTTCTTCCTCGCATCTCTTTGTGCATTTCTCTGTTCCTTTGTCACTTCTGCTGCAACCGCAACGTAACCTTCGGTGACGAGATCAAGAATGTCTTGAGAACCAAACAACACACACATCTGAATCATCCACCGATTCCAATTATTTTTATCAAACACTAAAATCTTGGTATTCAAGTTGTTTTCGGTATTCATCATTATTCGTGTGCAATAAAACGCACTCAGATCTCACAAAACACTTATGTTTCCTGATCCCATAAAATCAAGAAATGCAGTCCTATTACGACTCGGATCGTGATTTGAATGTGAATTCAAGTAACAAAATAAATCACATACGCCTCACGTTCAATCGTGTTTCCCTGTGAATCTAGTAGGAGCTCTAGATACCAATTGTTGGTGCACAAGGTTTAAGATGAAGATAAAGATGGAAGAAGAGAGAGAAGAGAGAAACGAGAGAAAGTAGATCTCAAAAATGTGAAAAATTGGTTACAACAAACTTGTTAAGAAAGAAACTCTATTATGAATTCTCTTACAAAATTACTTGCACCAAGGTGTTTAAATACACCAATGAATATAAACTACGTTGAACTTCTGAACAACAATTTTTTACAAAGAGGCTCAGAAGCTACTGCTTCTAACTAACAACAACTTCTGAATATGAATGATTTATAACATTAAAATGAAACCTTCTGAGTACATAATCTCCATCCCTATAAATCTACCATATTTCTTAGATCAGTCATCTTAAACTCATTCATCAACACCTTCTTGAATTTGATTATCTCACATGAACAACTCATTGTTAGCAATATGTCATCAACATAGAGACACATCAGAATCATATTACTTTCAGAAATATGCTGAACATAAACCCCATATTTCATCTCACATTTCCTGAATCCTTAAAGCTTGAAATATGAATCAATTTCCATATTCCGAGCTTTAGGAGCTCGTTTTAGGTCATACAAGGCTCTATGCAACTCGTACATCATCCTTTCTTGATTCTTTTTCACAAATTCAAGAGGTTGTGACATATAAGCTTCCTCTTTTAAAAGACCATTTAGAAATACAATGTCATATCTAAATGCCATATAGGACAATTTCTATTAGCAGCTATAGCAATCACTAACCTGATTGTTTCATGTATAGCTACAGGTGCAAATACCTCAAAGTAATCTCTTTGATATTTCTGTAGAAACCCTCTAATTACTAACATTGCTTTGTGTTTGCCAATTGATCCATCTGGCTTCAGCTTTATCTTGAAAATCCATCTAACACTTATGACTCTCTTTTCCTTTTAAAGCTCAGCCAATTCTCAATTCTTGTTTCTGTCTATAGCCTCAAGTTATTCTTTCATGGCCTTCTGCCACAATTTCTTCTTGAGAGATTCATTGATGCTGACAGGTTCATAATCTGCTAACATGACACACTGAATGATTTCTTCTAGAGCAATATCATCTTCTGGACTTCCTTCAAAAGTTGGATCACCTTCAGAAGCTCTATTTTTAGAAGGTCTACCTTCAAAGACATGATTATTATATTTTTGTAAATAATATAATAATTTATATTATTATTAAAATACATTTTAAATATAAGTCATCAAATAAAAATAATTAAAAATGACATGTAACTAATTTGTGTATACGTGGCAATGACACATCATCAAATAGATTATCATGTCATTAAAAATTGATCATAAATTAAAAAGGGAGAAAAGTCCTGAAAAAAAATAAAATTGAAGAATCCAAAAAAACAGAATTTTAAAATAAGAAAATCAAAACTTAAAAAAAATAAAAATAAGAGAACCAAAGAAAAGGGGATGTACACTCAGTGTAAATTATTATCTTTGTACTTTGTTTCAGACATCCATCACCAAAAAAAAAAAACATCAAACCATAATTTGGTGGTTGGAAACATTGAAGGTTATATTATATGAGATGAGATGAGAATGATCCATAAAAATTTTACAATTATAATTATATATGGATGTTAGTGGCTAAGGTTGAGGAGCCTTAATTTAGGACCAAGCAAAAGAAAGAGGTGTTGAAAGAGGAAGACGTGGCAGAAACGGTGCCTATGCTGATGTTACTATGTTAGTTAGTTCCAGTTGGAGGAAACTTAGAATCAATATCATATCATATCATTTCATGGCTTCTTTGTTTCATCCAACTTCAACTGCAATCTGTTTCTTCTATCCCTCAAAACCCACCTTTCAACCACACAATTTTTCTTTATTAACTAACACTAACACTAATCGTTTCAACATAAACTCTCTCACAAAGTGTAATGCATTTTTGGACAATGTTGTTGATGTGGACCACTTTCCTTCTATCATCCAATCAGGAATACTGCAGTTTCAAGAATTACCAGATATGCAAAGATGGGAGTTTCTTCTGTTTGGTGGACTTATATGGATATACTTAACTTCAAGACCCGGTGTTCTTATTGGTGCCATTGATGCTTACCTTCTTGCTCCTCTTCAACTTGGTTTTGATAATCTATCTGGAAAGAGAAATTTGAAGACACGTGATTTTCTTGTTGGAGATAAAATTGGTGAAGGCTCCTTTGGTGTTGTTTATTCTGGTGTTTTGGTCCCAAAGAATGTGCTCGATGGAGAGGCCAACAACAAGGGAAGAACCAAGGCTGCACTGTTGGATCCCAAAGCCAAAGATAAAGTCATTCTTAAAAAGGTATCATAAACCCTTACTTGCTTTCTTCATTGTAGGACATAGTGACAACACACATAATCTTAGAAATGTATATGTTTCATAGTTTTTGCAATGTGAATTCTTCAAGTCCAACGGCCTATTGCATCTTAAGGTGTTTTAGCATTAGATACTCTAATAGAAGGCGTGTTTAGTGTCTGACACCGAAACAACATTGACACATGTAATTATATAAAACCATCAATGAGCCTTTGCCTATTCGGTAACAACTTTAGTTTAGGAAGAAAGAATTGTTGATTCCTAACCTGTTCTATGTTCTTCGCTGTTTGCGGCTGACTAATTGAATATACAGGTTAAGGTTGAAATTCGAGGGGCTCAAGAATTTGGTGAATTTGAGGAATGGTTTAACTACAGGTTATCTAGAGCAGCACCTGAAACATGTGCTGAGTTTCTTGGAAGTTTTGTGGCTGATAAAACAAACTCAAAGTTTACAAAAGGTGGAAAATGGCTTGTTTGGAAATTTGAGGTGCCGTGCTTCATATTTCTATTGCATTAACAATAATACCCTTAGAATTAGGTGGTTTTAAATTGTTATATCTTGATTAATCATATTAGTCTCGTTTGTTCCTTCCTTGACATGCATTAATTGGAGAGGTGTTTTCTGTATCACAGGGAGATCTTACTCTTGCCGATTACATGAAGGGGCGTAGCTTCCCTTCAAACTTAGAATCTGTCATGTTTGGACGTGTCTTGGAAGGTGTAGACTCTTTTCGACGAAATGCATTGATCATCAAGCAAATCATGCGCCAGATAATTACTTCTCTTAAGAAAATTCACGATACAGGCATTGTTCATAGAGATATAAAGCCAGCCAACTTAGTGGTCACGAAACGGGGGCAGATTAAACTTATTGATTTTGGTGCAGCAACAGACCTTCGGATCGGAAAGAATTATGTTCCCGACCGCACCCTTTTGGATCCCGATTATTGTCCGCCAGAACTATATGTGCTCCCAGAAGAAACACCAAGTCCTCCACCTGCGCCAATTGCTGCTTTCTTTTCACCAATCCTATGGCAGGTTGGATTACTTATCATGTAATCAAAGTTAAGATATGATCTGTATATACTGATTGAATTAACCTCTCTCTTGTCGGTTTCAGTTAAACAGCCCTGATCTGTTTGATATGTATTCCGCTGGGATTGTACTCATGCAAATGGCAATACCAACTTTAAGGTCTCCAGCTGCTTTGAAGAATTTCAATTTGGAATTAAAAAACTGTGGTTATGATTTGAAAAAATGGAGGGAGTATACTCGCCTGAGGCCCGACTTCCAAATTCTTGATAGTGAATCTGGTAGAGGGTGGGACTTAGCAACAAAGCTTATCTCTGAGAGAGGTCCATTAAGAAGAGGACGCTTATCTGCTGCTTCGGCTTTGAGACATCCTTATTTTCTTCTGGGAGGTGATCAGGCAGCTGCAGTTCTTTCAAAATTAAGCCTAAGTAGAAAGTGACCGGCATGTTAATGTGAGTATATCCGATTTATAGTTGAAAATTATTGGCTGGTGCACTTGATACCATTGAAACTTTTGATTGAGAGCGTGTTTGGTGTTTGACACATATTGTTAGATACCAGCTTAACACCAATACATGTGATTTCATCAAAAAAATTAATTTTCTCAAATTATTATACCTGGGGAAGTTTATGTCTGAAAGAAGGAAGTATTTTTGCTGTACGGTTTTTTTGCAAGAGCATTTATGGTTACTTATAAGGCTTAATCAACCTTCCCTCATGGTGTCTTTGTATACATTTCTTCAATGTTCTTGTTTTTTATGTTTTATGTGTATTGATTTTGGATCATTAGAAAATCAACATGAACAGGAACAACTATAGAGATGCAAAGCATCTAGTTTATTGAAGACTCAATAATCATATATTTATTGCCATGTTAATAACATGCTTTAGGATAGTCATTGAATAAGAATGGAATCTTTACAATGTGGGTGACATCTGACCAAACAAGTGATGAGGAAAATACGGTTTGATTTGAATCTTCCATAAGAACAGTGACAACAAATGATTGTTTTGCATTTAATAATTTGAATGTGAGAAGTTTAGGTTCCACACTAATCTTGATGTTTGGAGTTGGGATGATGGTAGCCCTGTAGCTTAAGTTGGGTTAGGTAACATTTGTAAGTAATCAATGGAAGCCCCACTGCAACTTGAACTTTCTCCACTAATTTGGTTAATGTAGCTAGCATTATAAGTAATCTCACCTGCAAGATCATCATAAGTACCATATACTTGTTTTGTTGTGGTCATGATGGAAGACGAAGACTTGATATCTGCAGATGATCAGTCTGAATAAAATGATTTCACATTCGTAGCAACTGTAACATGGGACACGCCATAGAGGTTCCCTGTAGTAGGTTGTATTTGACATTTCTTGTGTCACCCTCATACTCTGATGGTGGCACTTATATCTGATTTCGTAATTGCAGGAAGCATACGATTAGGGCCACGAGAAGAGAATAGACAACTCTAGGAGTAACTGTGATGTGGAAGATCTCACTCTTCAAAATTATTTAGCTATAAGATATTGGGTGGAATTTGTGTAAGATGGAGTTGGATCAAAGTTCTTTGATTGGAATTTAAGCAAAGGCGTGTGAGTGACACGAGAAAATTTATTGAATTCGTCAGTAAAATTATGAATTGAACCAATTGCACAATTCTCTTTAGCCAAACTTCCACTCCCTAGACTTCCATGCAAAACAGGCTTACCGTTCACCATATTTTTCTCTATACAATCGCAATTTTCAAGGGCTCTATATTCTCTCGAGCAAGTTTGAGCATTATGCAAAGCTATTGAAATTTTCTGTCATTTAAAAGGACAGTATTAATTGGCTTACCAATCAAAGTTTTTCCATTTCTAAGAATGAGCTTGTCAATGAATTGACGAGATCTATGGTAGTTGCAACAATACTAAATAGCTAAATGATATTGCTGCAAGTGCAAGCTTTATATCTGTTGTAACAAACAATATCAATTAACAATGTAAATATGTGAGAAAGAGAGAGTTTCTTGATCAAGTTTGTTGTAATGAACTGTTGCAGCAATAAACTCCCCATAATATTTAGTTCCACTGTTGTTCACATCCGCCTGAAACAGCTCAAACATTTCAGCTGAACAGAAGACAATCAGAATTTATTTTTCATGAATATAAGTTGCAGTTCAGAAAGAAAAGTTGAGTCTTTGTAAAGGGTGAATGATTAGTTCCTGGTTTCTATATCATATATAGACATTGTTCACCAATGTCTAATGTCAACTCCACTGTCAAAATGACGCAAACACAACCGATCAATTCAAGCAAAGTATAGCCTAGAGCGCATCTTCACCAAAGATAGGTGATGAGGCATTTATAAGATAATGACTCGTAAGAATCCAGATTCAAGAGTCTTGAATGGGCACAAAAATCATAGATTTATGGTATGCAACAAGCCTAATTACTTATGCATGTATCAGGACACAAGACCTATCATTTTCTTCATTACCAAATATATCTCAAACCAGCAATTTCCTCCTAGAATAGACTTTCAGCAATTACCTAAGAAAATACCATAACAAGCAACCATGTCAAACAACTATAACTAAAGTTACTTGGTTTGAATCACACAATAAACAATCTCACTTCATGTATTATTAATTTGGAAATAATTTGAATACAATTGAGTATGTACGATAAGGCTACGTAATTTGGAAATAATTTGAATACAATTGAGTGTATACAATAATGCTTGAGGAGAACCTCAGGATCAACATAATATGGGCTGCCAACTGCATCAGTGACAACTTGACCTGAGGCAGCAAGAATTTTGGTCAACCCAGCCACCTTCCTCTCTGGATAATCCGATCAAACAACTCACATCCAGAACAAAGCTCCATAACAATATGAACATGAAGTGAATCCTCATAAGCACCGTTAATGGTAACAATATTCTTATGACCAGCCAAATGATGCATAATCTGAATTTCCCTCCTAACATCCTTCACATCCTCCTTAGAATAAGGGTCCTTTGGTGTTGTTTATTCTGGTTTTTTTGGTGCCAAAGAATGTGGTCGATCAAGAGGTGGACAAGAGGGGAAGATCCAAGGCTACACAGTTGATTCCCAAATCTAAGGATAAAGTCATTCTTAAAAAGGTATCATTAAACCTTATTTGTTGTCTAAATAATATTTAGTTAAAGAGTAAGTAGGATAGGATTCTCTTTAGAAATCACAGACTATGATATGATACACATGTCGACTCTATATACAAAATATAACCATCTAATCATGTTACATTTTCTTCCTTCGATATAAATATTGTCGGTCTTCTATTCATATTACATTTTCTTCCTTCATAAACAATAATATTTCTGGATGTCCTAAGATACTTATGACCAACACCATTTATAAATATGGATGTAACTGCACTTTATGTCACACAGCAAATAAAGTAAAGACACTATTGGCATCATTTTCTTACAAAACATAATATCATGACAAATCCTCGTATGTATGTATATTTTATAAGCTGTTGCATCATTTTCAAACTGAAGTTAAAGCTCATCGTCGTGATAGAGTACTTTTTGCAACACTTTTTTCTTGTTACAACCCCAATGACATCTCTCAGAGCATAGGGAGTTGAATAGAGCAAGCCTTGTGGATTGAAGAGATATCATGCTTGAAGTTGAAGGAGCTTTTGAGAGAACAATTGCGTAACCGTCGTCCATGTAATCCGTTCCATCTGGAAAGAACTGCCACAAAAGGCTTCCAGCACCACTACCTCCTTTCTTTGTTGAGTTTAGAATTGTCTTGTAAACTGTGTTTATAAGTGTATCTCTATATGTTGAATTATAACCTGGATCTTTTGCAGATACACCAAACTCACCAAAAACAACTGGCATTCCAAGATACTTTTCAGCGTCATCTATGTGGGATTCCATCCATGACTTCACAAATGGGATATGGCTATCATCAACTGATTGTGAAATCCTTCAATCATGTCATTCATTCATTCTTAGTTAGTTAGAAAATGTTCTATAGAAGACTTCAAATTTTTTTAATGTTAATAGAAGTTCTGTTCTATGATGATAACTTACCAAGAGTCTGGATATATGTGAACAGAAGCGAAATCGACGCCTAGAACCTGGTGGTTTCTTATAAAATCAGTTCCAACTTGTTGAGCAAGTGTATTTGGGTTGAACTGAAATCTTTGAGGTGTTGAGGGTCCATAAAATCCTTCTAGGCCAATCTCCACTAGGTGTTTTGGATCAACACTTTTCACATAGAATGCCATCTCTTGTATCCATTCCTAGAGAATATATAATTCAATCGTGTGCGAAAATTAATATCGTGGAAAAAACTATTAATTGAATTGAATGTAGTACTCGTTATTATGTTTCAATTTCAGTTTGAAAGAGTTCAATCTAACTAACTCTCTTGGTTATGTTTGAAATCTTCAAACTGAAAACCAAACACACGTATTATATTGTAAATTGCTTTTATTACGACATGACATTTTTCATGAAAAGCATATACCTGTAACTTATCACCCGAGGAATCAGAGGTGCATCGAGGTTCATTCATTAATTCCCAAGCAAAAATAGTTGGATCATCCTTATAAGTGATATTTGTGAATGTGTTAACTCTATTGAGTACCGTCTATACAGCGACCGAGAAACAGTATATGAGCCAAATTAGTATAAAGAATCAAAAAGAAAAACAGGAATCATTAATTTTTAGGTACTTGAGAATTTGCAGCACATCAAAATTAAGTACTTACCTTAACATGGTCCTTGTAGTAGCCTATGAGGGTTGGATGTGAAAAAAAGTCATCATCCGAGGTCAAGTTAAGGCCAGCAGCATTACCCCACTTGACATATTGTGCTTTTCCACCATATGAGTCCCAATTGTTAACCAATGATAATATGAGTCTGATTCTGTATTTCTTTGCTTCACTCACTACAAAATCCAGAGCCTTGAACACCTCTTCATCATAAACTGATGGAGATTTCTGAAGGGCTCTCCACTGACCATCATTGAAGGCCCAAGTCCTACAAACTGACATACCAACAGAGGATGCATGTTTGAACACATCAGTGACCTTTCCTCTTGTGGACTCATCGGCGGCAAATACCATCATCCAGTAAGTGTTGAATCCGTTTACGTAAAATGGTTGTCCATTCACTACAAATTGGTTTCCTTTCTTTTGCACCATCTGCCATTCAGCCTCCTCCATTTCACTCCTTAAACCAAAAATCATACATATTTAATTAAGTGCCTTAAGTTTATTAGAATTAAGAGGTAGATAGAGGGGAAACGTCTGAATAATAATACATACCCATAAGTTAAGATGGTGTTTGGTATACTAACATAGCTCTCCCAGTCTTCATTTTGAGTGTCATGAAATGCAGTTGAGCTTAAGGTTTGAGTAAGAGTAGTGAGAAAAATGAGAACGGAAATAACACATAATCGGAATCCGTTGAGAGCTTCCATATGTTACCCGGGCAGTGTGTGTATGCATGTATTGGACCACATTGTGATTATATATATATTTGTGATGAAAAGCAGAAGAGTGGTGTGCAAGTTGAGATCAAGTTTAAGTCTAACTTTGAAGCGAAGAAAAGAATACATATGCATTCTGATGTGTTCCAAGGATATATATGAAATCAAAACAAGAGTAGGAGTAAAGCAGCAAAATTGTCAGTTCTAATTCCCAAGGTTCAAGTGGGTTCCACAAATAAGCCAAAAACAATACAAGAAGAGGGAGAATATGATAATAAAATCTTGTTTTCTTTTAAGTTATATGATTGGTGATTGTAACATGTAAGCATGGCGGGAAGGCAGTGCTCTCTGCACTACTCCTTTCAAGTAATTTCACTTGCCTTTTAAATGTAGAATTAAAATAAATAAAAAAACAGTTGGGGGGTATTGTTGTATTATGGGAATAGCAAATAGAAATATGTGAATCCAAAGCAGTTTGTAATGAAGAGGCCCATCATTATTCACTAAACACAGAGTTTCCCCTGAAAACAAGTTGGAGCCGCTGAAACACTCTACTGCCCGGAAATCCTTGCCACCAGTAATCGTTGCCGGAGTTGGTCGTCAACCGCCACCAGAAATTCGTCCAGGTTTTTCCTTTTATATTTAATAATTATATATTGGAGTTTTCATTCCTCTCGGCGTCCATGATTCTTCGATTGGGCGTTGAATTGATAACATTATTACTAGTTAGGTTACTTTAGTTTCTGATTTTCACTTAAAATTATCAAATCATCAATTGTAGAGAAATGAGATTCGGAGTAGCTCTCAGGAACATTTTACGCCCACTCTCACTCTCGTCGTCGTCAACGCCTGTAACTTCACAAATCTCCACCACACTTCCATTTCATGCCTCTTACTGCAAACCACCACCACAATTCCTTCTTCCATTTTTGAACCACTTTCACAGCTTGACAGACACTCGTTTTCCCAAGAGACGACCTTCTGATAAGCCTCGTCGAAAGCGGGCTAGCTTGAGACCCTCTGGTGCGTGCATTGTATCTTTTTTTTACTTTTCACGCTCTCATTTTATTTTATTTTAATTTCGTCTCACACTAATCGAGTTTTGATATTTTTCAGGGCCTTATGCTTGGGTTGAGCACACAACTGGTGAAACTATACTTCCCAATAAGCCTAATGAGGGGAGTGTCAAGAGGAGGAATGAGAAGAAACGCATGAGGCAGCGCCGTGCCTTTATACTCGTACGCTCTCCCTTTTCCTGCCCATTACACACTCGATCTTGGCCTGTCTTTTCTGTTTGCCTTCTACTAGAAATGCATGACACTTTCAAAATGAATTGTTACTCTGACTTAATTACATCTTATGTTATGTTTAGAATGTTGTCTTCTGAAACCTGAGATCCAAAAATAACTTAAGAAGCCAAAACCTATATTTATCACTTCTGTGCCTGCTACTATACTTGAAGAGACTTAAAACGTGAATATATCCAAATAATCAGATCCTTATAATATGTCAAATCATACTATGGTGTTATTTACAAAACATACTAGAATTCCACAAATAAAGTGGAGATTAGATGTTAATAGCCAATCAAGTTTTGCTTTAACCATTTACGATGCCATTGAGGCTCTAGCAAGGTGAAATATGATTGGTGATGGTAAAGAATAAAGATTATATTTAATTTTCTTACCTTATAATGTGGTTTGATAGAGACTCCAAATGAAAGATTACCCACTTGATTTAAAAAAAATACATATATTCTCACTTAGCTAGAATACTGCCCTAGAAAACTAGAAATTATGTTCATCCACTTTTCATACACAGATAAAAACTACATCCATTGAAGCTAAATTTTGAAAACACATTGTTGACAACTGAGTTGAAAATGTGAGTTAAATGTAAATGAAAAACGTGATGCATGTGTGATTGGATTAAGCTACCATCCAATACACTCAGCCACTGTTTCCGTCAGTGCCTTTAACATCCAACCCAAACTCTGCAGTTTTGCAGAACTCGACCGCCGTTTCACATCTTCCACGTCAGCATAGCTATTCACTTCATCTTCATCGCCACTATCCACCTCAGTATTGCTGCTAACAATGAAACTTAAATATAAGATTGTAACTATGAAATCTATATGAAAAAGTACTTATAAAATAATGGGGATTAGAAAGCTTACTTTTTGGGAAGCTTGTAGTTTGGACGTAAACTCTTCACTATCCTGAAAATATCATCTTTTGTGGAAGTATGTGAAGTGCATATGCATCTACCTTTGATTTCACGATTCTCGTAAATCAAAAGTAATGCATCTGCTAAATCTCTAACTTCGACTACAGGAAAATACTTACCCTCTAATTCACGATCTTTAAATTCAAGAAATAAGAAAACCAAGATAAATAACATGAAAATTGATTTTATTTATATAAAACTAATGGCCCAAAACATGACTTGGGCAAATGCTAACCAAGTCAAGGGATTTTCCTTTTGCAAAGTTCAGGACAATTTCTTTGATAATTGTCTTTGAAAAGTAATACCACTTCTGAAAGATATGCAACATAAGAGTTCATTTATTTACATGCAAGAAATTATTTGATGATGATTGAAATAACAAGACCCTTTGGTTAGCAAAAGTATTACATGTTTGAGTCTTAATATAATAAAATGTGTTAGAACTTAGAACTTTCTCAATATTGTCCACTAGGAGATGTATCATCTTTCGAGGGATATAAATGATAAGCTGCAAGAGTTTGGAACAAAGGTGCTATCTGGAGCAGTTTTTTAGTTAACAGTGAGACTTCCTATGCTGTATTATCATCCACTTTCTTAGAATTTACATTTGTCATTTTAGATTAATAATAGTATTTTAAACATAAGCTCTGTCAGAAAAAAAAAACATAAGCTAATCTTGACTATCTAGATGCTCTTTCGTGACATGAGCTATGCCTCGTATTTGTTTTGCTGTTAAAAGCAAATAGTTCTGAATGATAGACTAGTCCATATACGGGTACTAAATTCAACAGTATATGGACTCCATAATAATGTATGATAAATAATTAATAATGGAATCATCTTTACAGGACTGCTTGCTTGTTGTCATGGCCATTACAAACGGTCCAAGCTTTAAATTCACCTCTCTTAGTTTGTGGCAAGTTTATTTGCTATTGAATGTCAAAAATATTCCATATTCAAGCTTATAGCCTTAATACCCACAACATAGAAATTCTAATGTGATCAATGAGGGGATTGATTTGTATGACTGTTTAAGGTATATCAGCATGTAGTACATATACTAGCATCCTGTGGCAAACAATTGACTGTCATGTGTCAATTATAGCAAGACGGTTTGTTTCGTACAACTTCACAATTTGCTGAGGCTAAATGAAATTTCTCTATGGTATTGCTCCAAAAATCCGTTGTAGAAGAATTTAAGCTTCAGTTTTATATCAGTGAAATGACCTTTTGATAAAAATAATAGTTATAATGGGTTCTCACCTGATATATTTTTATGTTCTTTGCAAACTCTTTTGCATGTAGGAGGAAAAAAAGAAAAGGAAAGCTCAGATGCAAGAGGCTCAGCGGAGGAAAAACATTAAGAAGGTAGAGCGTAAAATGGCTGCTGTTGAAAGGGAAAGAGAGTGGGCAGTAAGACTGGTCGAATTGAAGGGGCTTGAGGAAGAGAAGAAAAAGTCTACGGCTTAAATTTGTGTAGGACCTCATCTGCAATTGGTAATACTGGTCAAGTTTTTGGGCCTCTTAATAATTTGAACCCGCGACAATACGTAATCTTCAATTTGTTTATGTTGTTGTCTAATGATTGAGTGACTGCTTATTTAAAGTAATTCTTTTCTGACACTAGGAAGTGTGAACCCTCCTCCTTACTTTTTTTGGTTCCTTGTTACTCTGCACGGGTGTTAAGACTGTCTGTAGTAACATCATATGTGGGTTTAGATCTTTCCCTATGCATGATGATGAGCTTGTATCTTCCATCTACATGTCTCATAAAATTTTAATTTTCAAATACAGTATTGGTTTCTATTTGGTCCATGTCATGTTACTGTTTTGTGTAATATATGGTTTTGAAGTGATCTTGCGGGTCTAAATTTATAATAAGTTTTGAAATTGGAGAGGGAGAATATGAAAATTTGCACCACAATTGTAAAGGTTTCATGATTGTTTTGATGCAGCTTAATTAAGTCAACATACGTCTTTTATTAGTTTTGAATTATCAGCATGGTAGAGTCTTAACTCAACCTTCCAAAAGCATAAAAACCTTATCCGTAAGATGAGGATTGTGATTGAGAATTTCTTCCACTTATAAGCTTTTACCTTTATTAAAGGAATGTGATTAAATCTATTTTAATTACATGCATGTAAGGTTCCCAAGGAGATGGTAGATGGGGATTTTAATTACATGAGTTTCATAAGTAATTTAAATTTTAATCTTTACAATTTTTACACCACACAGAATACATAATTGTTAAATCATTGATTAATAAAAAAAAATTTAATTTAAGTTTGGTCTTCAAATTTTGATGGAGATAATGATTAAAATATTTATAAAACTAAATTGAATTGATAAGAAAATAGGAATTATTATTGTATTATGTATAAACTAAAATGTAAAAATTTAATTAAAAAATATTCCTTTGAGTTGCTGAATGAGTAATTACTTTTTATATTTGTTTGTTAATGGAAACCACAATGTAGATCTTAACATCATCCCGCTCAAATTAAGAGAGTAGGATTATGAAGTAATTATTTAGTTTTACAATGTTTATTAAGAGTAATTTTAGAATTTTAAAATATAAATAAGAATATTGTGAGAAAAATAATTAAAATATAAATAATATATCTCTCATTCTTTTTCCCTCCCTTCAGATTTCTCAATTTAAAGAAAGCCAAAATACAAATTTACGAGAGAATAACAATCGCTTTCGAGAATGTAGGAAGTAGACATTTAACTCACTCCATATTATTCAAGAGAACGTGATTTTATCTCTTTTGACTTTTTCTTCACATCGGTGTGGATTGGCGCACGTCACTCCCCACGTTTTCACGAATCGGGTGACATAATAAAAAATGGGAAAACTTCTCACCCCACCCCTTAGATCTCTCACGCACCACTGATTTGAATAAATTGTTCCTCTTCTTCCGTAGATGTACCTCTGGAAGCACCCTTTTTTTGTTTAACGTTGTTTTGTTCCGTATATGTACATACGAAAGCTTCCGTAGATGCATCTACAGAAGCATTTGATGTTATATTCACATCTGACTCTTCCTCTCCCCCATTCTTCACTTTCTCATTCTCCAAAACCTCACTTTCTCTCAAACTCAAAAAACAAACTGCAAGACAAGTTCATTTCTTCCTCTCGAGTTCGGCTGGGAACGTTAAGGTCAACTACTAGTACATTCCAACAAGTTCCAAACTACATTTAATCGGTAAGTTTTCGATGTTTCGAGTTATTTTAGAATTTTTAAAAAATAGAGATTGAATTCGATTTTTAGGTGTAAGAATGATTGAGTAATGTTAGAAATAAGGTTTAGCTATAATGTAGGTCCTGTTTCAAGTGTAAAATGGACGATCAATCCATTAAAAAGGGGTTTTGAACCCTCTGCAACAGTGACCAGATGCCATTGTTGCGTTTTGAAGGTTTAGGTATCTTCCATAGATGCATCTATGGAAGAGTGGAACGTTGGGTCCTTCTGTAGATGCACCTATGGAAGAAACCCATTTTTTCAAATGTAAGACACTTCCGTAGATGCATCTACCGAAGGTTCTCTGCTGAATGTTTTTCTTTCTTTTTCATGTTATAAACATCCAGTAACTTATTCGATTTTATTAAATGACAATACAAACATTATGGCCGACCATCCTGACAGAATTATACATGGGAGGGCTGCACAACACGCATCAGTGCGTCGTGAACAGATGCGTGTAGTATCACATGTGACGAATGGAGCTACCGTTCCAGGACAGGTACCTGATACACCCGATGTACCTGCTACACCCGTTCCAGTTGGGCCATCCCCATCTGTTCCAAGTGACGGGCCTTCTCTGTCTGTTCCAATTGAGAGGGGTACTCC
Organism: Vicia villosa; assembly: GCF_029867415.1. Taxonomy (NCBI): domain Eukaryota; kingdom Viridiplantae; phylum Streptophyta; class Magnoliopsida; order Fabales; family Fabaceae; genus Vicia; species Vicia villosa. Next base: position 97,724,965 of record NC_081186.1, on the reverse strand, counting down.
ATCTACTACTGCATCACAGAGGCCTCGCAATGATGCAGAGGGTTCCTCATAGATGCCCTCTGCCCGCAAACGTCGACGGAGAAGTTCTTCTACATTCGTGTTTGTACTTGTGCCAGTGACGGATGCTGCAGGACCTTCGGTACCATCTATTGAGCTACGCGAGGATGATCCGATGCCGGAGTCTGTCTGGTACCCGGGGTCCTATGGATGCGTCCCTACTGATAAGGTATGCATATCATTCGGCTAGGCATATCCGGGAGAGTAAGGTAAATTTTCTTTGTTTATTATTTATTATTATTTTTATTCAGTTTATGACTTTGCTTGAAGATAACAATATTTTTTTGGAAAATTTAAGGAGGTGGAGATAACTCGCGGGGCGCACGTGAGGTTTCACACCTTACAGAGGATATACGATACAGAGCTTACAACGGCACATCAAGCTGCTGGTGACGAGGCAGAGGCTGATATACACAGAGAGCGGGTGTTGAGATGTTACTTTCTATATTTGATATGCACTCATCTCTTTGTGGACACGTGCTCGACCTACACTGACGTCGTTTACCTGAGTACAACTGGGGAGCGGCTACAGTGGCCTACACCTACCACCGACTAAGAGAGGGATGCCTCTGGAAGGCGAGGACTATGGCTGGCAGTTATACCCTCTAAGTGGTAACAAATTTGTATCCTTTTACATTTTCTCAAAGTTTATTATATATTTGTGATAGTATGTTTGATCACCGTGTTTTTTTCCAGGGTTTGATACTTCAACACTTCCCTGGTATTATTGGCTGGGGAGAGGTTTCGGACTACACTGAGGATATGCCGCGTGCTAGAGCCTACGCCCCCTCAGAAGGAACCAGGTGTCGAATCCTTACAGAAGTTGTCTTGACCGCATGGCTGCTGAGGACATCCATTATGGTTATGCTGATCACCGTGAGTTGGTTCCATTTGATGATATCGTACTATATTCTGGATGGTTGGCTCTCAGTTCAACCATCATTGTCCGTTATCTTTCGGAGGGCGTCATGCGTCAGTTCTGCTACCAACATACCATACCTCGGCACTCTTCTGACTCTGCTCCTATTCCCATGACCCGTCGGCAGCTAGATGAGGTCTTTGCAGACTGGGAGCACCACTTGATTCCTGCCGAGGCTCGGGCGACCACATCAGAGAGGGATTGGAGCTGCGTCGACGACTACATCACTTGGTACTACAGAGTGTCGCACCCATACATGCTTTCCACCGCACCTGGATCACAGCCCATATCAGCCCACGATGAGATTCTGCGGGCTCATCAGATGGATCACACTTGGGATGTTCTTCCTCGGTGTTGTGAGATAGCTGACATGGCGCGGGCAGGCATTGTCGATGGTTTCTTCCCTAAGGGGTCTACTGGCCTGCGTCTTGTGGAGGGTATCCTTAGGGTGGCAGAGGGGGCATTTTTGTATCGTAGAAACCGCTCCAAGACAGGTGGGGCACTCGATGGTAGAGGCAGAGTATCCAGTAGACGGCGCGGTGGACGCGGAGGAAGAGGCAGCGGAGAGGCGCAGGATGATGTATGACACACACAATAGTGATGATGACAGATTTATTTCATATCTGTATTTTGATTTCATTTTTGCACGAGAATTTGATATATGTATTCGGCATTATTGACCGACGATTTATACTAGCTTTATTTTTGGTGTGCTATGCACTTATTATCTTTAAATCGCATTACTTTGATTGATTGTAATTGGGTTTTCCATTGTTATAAAAATCGAGTTTTGGAGTGAAGCCTATGTGATTTTAAAAAATAGTAGACTATTCCATAGGTGCATCTACGGAACACTCTGTTTTAACACGTTTTGTAGATGCACTTACGAAAAGAAAAAAAAAAATTGAAAAAAAAAGTGCTTCCGGATGTACATCTACGAAGGAGGAATATTGGAATTTTGCAGGTGGCTAAGAGATTCAAGGGTCTATTGAGAAATTCTCAAAAATGAACACCCCTACAAATAAATTGAAGGCTAGAGATCTGGCGAGTTGAAAAAGTCTCACCAAGCGTCCTAACGTTTCTTTAAGAGACTTTCACACTTATACCGATATAAATTTGAATTCTAATAAAAATATGAAATTTAATAATATTGATATTGGTTGGTTGAGTTAAATTTTACAAACAATTGTATAACATCTATCTATATTTTATATATCTTTTATATGTAAAGAAATTATGCATAAAAAACCCCAACCATGTGTAATATATAAAAATAAAATATGATAATTTACTGATATGTATGAACAAACATTCACGGCTGTATAAAGAATTCCAAATATGAAAAAACAAACAATAAAAATATGAATTAAAGCTGTCTCTTTAAATCATCCAAAATAAAAAATAATAATAAATGGTTTAAATGTGCATTTAGGATATACATGACCATTTTCTTCCAATAAAAATAGTGTGCTCTTAATTTTCAAATATTGGATAAGAGAGGAAATGAAAAGAGAGTTTCCTAAAAATTTCGATGAAGTTTCGGTGTGGCCTCCAAAATTTGATATTAAAAGGATGGTATGCTCGTCATATTCTATGCCATCATCAACCCATGTAATAGGCTGATCGCAGCACAAAGAAAATCCTAATGCCATTACCAACCAACAAGTCTTACTCTTGCACATTTTTCCAATCTCTTATCACTATAATAATAATATTCTCCTTTCTTTTCTTTCCATAACTAAGATGATGCTAAAGATAAAGAGTGTGCAAACCATAGTGGCAGGGCTAACGTTTTTGTTGGCCTTATTGACCAACCTACTCTTGAAGCTACAGAGGCAGCACAACCGTAAGGCTCAGAAACTACAGACGATGATGATGATCAGATCTGAATTAGATTCTTCTTCTTCGTCCGAGGTTGATGATGAAAGGTATGGCCTGAGCTGGAGATTGGCGGTGGAGTCAAATAATAATGTGCGTCCATGGAAGACGGTGCCAGCTCGTTGCTATAAACATGTTGAGAATTACATCCTTGATGGACAATACGAACTTGACATGAACATCATCGTAGACGAAATTATTTTCTATGCAAAATCACAGATTCCTGTTCCTAGTAATAAAGATGCTTGGATATTGGACGTGGATGATACATGTATCTCTAATATTCCTTATTACAAAAATAAGCGATTCGGGTATGTATATTTTATAATTTGCTCGTCTGGTTCTCTTCATTAACATGTTTTTTTAAATATGAATTTGTTATATATAAATATTTGCAGATGCGAGCCGTTTGATTCAACCATGTTTAAGGCATGGATCAACAAGGGAATGTGTCCTGCAAATCCTGTGGTACTAAGATTGTTTAAAACGTTGATACAAAAAGGTTTCAAGGTGTTCTTGCTAACTGGTAGATATGAAGGAACCCTCGCTAAAATCACTATGGACAACTTACATAGCCAAGGATTCATCGGATACCAACGCCTTATTTTGAGGTAATATTAACTATTTTAGTATGTTTTTATTCCGTGTTATTTTGTTGTAAGTACTGAAAAAGACATGGAACAAATTAAACAGGAGGCGTGCGTGATTTATGGTGTGAAAATGGATTCTAGTATTTATGTGTTACGTAACTTCGTGGAAGCTACTACTGCTCTATAATATGTCTGACGCCACAGATTCATTTTCAACAAGTACCAGACAACATGCATACGACTTTAATTTCCTAATTTAATCACTATATGATAATAACAACACCCAACATTGCACGTCTATAGAGTATTTTATTAAAATATACCAAATACTTATATTAATTTGACAAAACCTATATACATAAATTAAACAAAGTAGACAACAAGAGACTTGGCCGGTTGGTTGGAAGTATTAAATAAAAAACAATGGTCAAAATTAAGCATTGGCATTTGGTGTGTGAATTTATTTTTATAAACGGCTAACTAGTGGAAACAGGAAAGAAATTTCCTCCAACAAATAACAATGTTGTGTACGCATTTTCTTGTGGGATTCTTTTTATATTGGACTAGTTCTGAAAAACACACACTAGACTTGGTCAGCTCTCGTAAAAGTCTAGGATGTAATGCTGCTGACGGTGCCAAATTTGGCTTGATTGCTTGCGTATGTAATGTAAATTCAATAATCACTGCATTTTGAAAGCTTCCTCTTAATTTACTTTTTGGGATTGAAAAAGTCTTATCTAATTGGTTTTGGTTTTGGCAGGAGTGATGAATACAAAGGACAGAGTGCAGTGAAATACAAGTCATCCATTAGGAAAGAGATAGAGAAAGAAGGTTATAGAATATGGGGAAATGTTGGAGACCAGTGGACTGACTTACAAGGAGACTCTTTGGGGAATCGTACTTTCAAACTTCCTAATCCTATGTATTGCATTTCATGAGACTTCAACAAACCAAATGGTTTCTTTTGGACAAATCTTGAGTCTTGCTTAATTTCACATACAAATGTTATTATTATTATTAGTAGTAGTAGTAGTTCCTCGTGTGATTGATGCCTCTACCTACCAGGATGATGAATGGGAGCTACAATATTTTGAAAAACTATATTTTCATTCAAGCTATAACATGTATGGTAAAACATTCCATCAAAATTAATCATTGTCACCTAATGTGGCAATCACTTATCATAAATTTGTGGACCCTTATAAATATTATAATCCAGAACCACACATTGCAAATGATTTTTATAACACCTAAAATCCCAATGCATATAATACGAATTTAAAACAACTATTCACATAGGAGAAACCTCGCCTTGTCTGTTTTGATGTATGGTAAATCATTTCATCAAAATTAATCATTCTCGATGTATGTGGTTGCACTTGTCATAAATTTGTGGACTGTCATAAATATTATAGTCCATAGTCACTTGTTACAAACGATCTCAACCTGGTGTGTTGCAGTCACGTGGGATGCATTAGAGTTATTAAACGAGACATAGCAGGATAGACACATGCTCAACACGTAGGCAAGTTGATCTTGTCATAAGACTTCCTCGATTAGAGGTCACCATCCACAATCCCTGATGGAGCAAGCTTTAAGGCTTTGTGCGTTTCGCTAGATCTAAAAGGTTATATATACCTATCTTTAGAGTTAGGTCAATCCATCACATTCACAAATCACTAACTAAAGACTTTAACTTGGTGTATCGTCCATAGAGTCAGTATTATTCTACTCTTAGTAAATACAAATGGCATCCATTGTGAGGTCTGATAAAATGTTCTTGAGTCGCACCCTTTTAACAAGAGTTTTCACCAATATGTAACTGTTTATTAATGATAATGACTCACGTTTCATACCACAACTGTTAGACTGTTACTGATATTTCATCTGAACCATTTCAAGCATGGATTCACATGTATTTTCCATGTCTCTTAGCTTGAGAATATGTTGACTACTACTTTGAGGAATTGCCACGTGTCTTCTCCATTTTTCCATTCAGGGGGAATCAGACAATTGATCCATTCTAAACTGCACATGACAACATCGTGTCAGATGACATTTGTATCATGTTATATCATTGTTTTCATGCTCGAACCTTGGAGATGATACCATGGTACTCTGGATGGTTGATCTGTGGGTCTCGACTTATGTATCCACGTCTACCTGATTGAGCACTGCGTAGTTTGAATATTTGTAGAGTATACCTAGGAACCCACAATTGTTGCTCCTGCCATTGTCCTCCGCGGAGATGTTGATAGGACATTTGCGAGCTACGATGAGCAACTTGTGCTAAAGGATGTATGTAGTGTGTCTGCTTCTCGTCCATAGATTACAATATATGGTTACATCCTATGATTTTATAGTGCCTCATCCCTACATTACACTAGATGCAAAAGGAGATCCCCTAGACCATCTTATCAAGAGAAACTAGAGGAGGAACATGAGAGGGTGCACTATGTCGTAGATGTATTGACGATATGTCACTGTATTATTGCTATTGGGAGATAGGTTATAACTAGAGGCGAGTTTCAAGAAGGAACTCATAGAAGGATCATTCTATATGCTATCTTAGCAAAGGCAAGACATGTGTTGTAGTATATGAGACATTGGAGGAACATGAGCGTTAGATATACCTAGTAGTAATATTTTAACTTGTATTTGATATTAACATTTTGAGAATTTGTATGATTTGTTGTATTTTATTAGCATTGGTGTATGGTTTACCATCATTTACTTTGACAAAATAATCTTATTAATGAACGACTAATGTGTATGATCTATTGCAAGTATGATTTAAAAATGACTTATAATGTATGGTTTAAAAGTAATCACCCCATTCTAGTTCTACAGAAATACTCCAAATCTCTTTAACTAATCTGACATAGTCCTGATGATCAGCCCACATGCTAATTGCTAACAACTTATTGACTCAAAAATGATATTTTGTAGTAAGACTTGTCACCACGCCCCTAATTATGTTGCCCAATGTTTTGTGAATAGCCTGGTGCGCTTCTATTCCGTGATCAATATATAAAAACAGTAAGTACTATCTATTTCCAGAAAATGCCACACACATGTCATAACATTCATTCATAGTTCCAACTGCAACAAATGCTACACAGATGGCATCACATTCATTCATAATTCCAACTGCACTGCATTCGACCTTTTGGAAGGAAGTACAAACAACTAAAAAGAATCCAACCAATTCTAAATTTGTAAATCTTTACTTTAATAACCCATTCAAGAGACTCTTGACATGTCACATGCCCACAAAACTTCATCTCCATCATTTGAATAAATCCAATACATCTCAACAACCCTATTCATTATTATTTTATCGTTTTCTCCAATCCATCCCTCTTGTTTAACAACATAAATGCTAGCCACCAATAATTGTTTACCCTATTCTTTCATAGCTGCATTGCATTCATTCAGATATATTCCCTGCCTGCAAAACTAAATACCCATCTAACACAACCTTTCATCTACCCGTTTTTGCTCGCTTCATTCCACTTGTTCCACTAGAATTAAACGGAGATACACTGCCGCTTGGCCCAGGACTCTCTTCTCTAAAATTTGAATTCAGCAATGCCAATTCCCGCAACTGCTGCCTCTTTATGAAGTCCTCTGACTCATCCTGCAAGTTCACATCCCACACAAAGTTAATACATAACACTTTCCACAACTAAGATTAATTAACAATATCATTACAATAATGAAGTCCCCGTGTTCTTGATTTCAACAATAACATGGTTCCGTCAGGGAAGATATCGTTATGCATACTAGACAGCTCAACAGAATTACTTAGATTGCACAAAAATGTTTAAATTAATATTTAGGATTTGATGTGCTAGCTTAAGATGATTATAACAGAAAATTCACCACCATGAGAAATTGGAAAACCTTGATAAGAACAAAGCTTAGCTACTGTGTCATTACATACACTATAAGTATTGTTTTCCAATAATAATAGAACATGCTACCCTTATAAAAACATTTACCAAACCCCTCTCTTCCGCATATCTCATCTTACTACACCAGAAGAACAATAACCGTCGCATCTTGCATCACACACTATCCGGCTTCGTTACGCAGCAAAACAATCCCTATTCTTCAATGAATCAAATAGTACTATGACTCAAATACCAAGAATTAAGTAACAAACCTCTAAACCATTAAACATTTTTTTTCTTCACATTTGCTTAGAAATTTTGAAGTTTTTAAATATGTCTACACATTCCTCTATCAGTATCTTAATACCATTCTTCTTATTGTGTTTGTTATTTATTTTTCATGTATATATATTGTTGGTGGGATTATGTTTCAAATAAGATAAGAACTCTTAGAAGAAGAATTGTCAATTGGCCAAGGGGGATTAACATCCCGATGACCTTTTGCGACAACTTCGCCTAGAGTTCGTCGAATTCCGAAAAATGTCTCTAAAAGGACTAGACTCTTTTGAAGATAGGACTTTGGATTTGACCAATGACTCTTTGTATAAACCAAAAATAAAATCTCACGGTGAGACCTTGTACGACCTACGAGACGAAAGATTCGGTCTACAATGAGGCTCCACTTAAGGGAGGCCCTTGTGCCTTTTCCCTTTAGTGTTATCCGTGATACCCTTAGTAAAGCCACCCTGAGTTGGGAGGGTAGATTATCCCTAGGACGAACCTATGAACCTACCCGTTAAGGATACCTTTATTACCATCCCACCACCGCGTTATATCACCATGCATTTAAAATTTAAATATTCATCTTTGTCTTTATGTCTTACTCACAGGATTTTCTTTGAAAAGACAAAAATGATAATAAAAAAAAGAAAGAAAGGTTTTTGGTGAGCATCAAAAATGAATCCAGATAAGAAACCAATTGTCCGCATCAGTGTCATGTTTCCAGATTTGAAGAAGATGAAATAGATTAGAAAGCAACTACCCAACAAGTCCGTGAAAAGCTTTGTTCGTTGATATGGCAATATTCTTGACTTACTTAGTGAGAAGGTGCAAATAGAAGCTATTACCGCCCCTATCCAGTTTTATGATGCGCCATTGAGGTGTTTCACTTTTCAAAATTTTCAACTAACACCTACGTTGGAAGAATTTGATAGGATTTTGGGATTCTCCAAAATCAAAGATGGAGTTTATGTAGGAATTGGCCAGACCATCAAAATTAGGGACTTGGCTAAGACATTGGAGATACCATATACTGATTTTATACCTAACTATTAAGCAGATGGGGAAGTTCAAGGAGTTAGAAGACAATATTTGGAGGATAAGGATCTCACCTTTGCAGATGAAGAAAAATGGGAAGCTTGTGAGAATAGCTTGGCATCATTGATCTTTGGGTTGGTTCTTTTTCCGAACAATGCTAATTATATTGACCCAGTAGCCATCAATGTGTTTTGGGCCGTGAAAGTTCTAAATGTGGATCCTACTCCAACTTTGCTTGCTGACGTGTATTATTCCATCAATGCACGTTACGAAAGGGGCAGAGGTGCACTACGTTGTTGCATTCCTCTGTTGTGTTCTTGGTTCATGTCCCATCTTTACAGGGAAGATTATTTGGTTTCGGACTTGACAAAGCATGAATGGTCTCAAAAGTTAAGGACCCTTAGTGCTGACTCTATTTTGTGGTATGCTAGGAAATTAAATATAGGGGAAATTGCTATAGTTGTGGAACATTTCCCAATTGGGACAAGAGGATGTATCAACTACAACCCTGCTTTGACTTTACGCCAACTCGTACATCCTTTGGAAAATAAGTCTTCCGAGGAAGAATCGCAACAATTACTGCTTCATCATGATATGCGTAAAAATGACCCGAGTTACTTCAGAAAATCATCTGAGCTTGGGTAAGATTCATAAAAAAGAATATGGAAGGAAGAATGTTGTGGCAAGGGAAGCCTATACTCAGTGGGTTTTGGGTAAGGTTCAAATCAACAAACTAACGTTTGATATTGATCCTACATATAAGCCAGACATACCATATCATCTTTCAATGTCAGTAGAAGAAATGGAAGATTGAAAGGTTGCCCTTGAACAAGCCCAGCAAGAAAAAGAGGGATTAGAACATAACCTTTATGACCTTACTTCTGAGAAAAATCAGTTGCAATATGAACTCAAGCTGAAAGACGAACAGATTCAAAAGAATAATGAATTGGCGGACAAAGAAAGGCTTAAACGAAAGCGTTCGACTGATGGGTTACTAAGTGCAACTTTCAATCTTGATTCTCACAATTAACGATTGAATGATGCTGCCAAAGAAATTGAGAGGCTAAAGGGTTGGTATGATCAAGCACTAAGGATAAAAGGGAGTCAGAAATAGTTCTGAAAGTCCAAAGTAAGGTCGTATAGGTTATGCTCTAATCCCTCTTTTTCTTGTTGGGCTTGTTCAAGGGCAGCCTTTAATTCTTCCATTTCTTCTACTGATATTGGAAGAGGATATGGTATGTTTGGCTTATATGTAGGATCAATATCAAAAGGTAGTTTGTTGATTTGGACCTATCCAAAACTCACTGAGTATAGGCTTCTCTTGCCACAACATTCTTCCTTCCATACTCATTTTTATGAATCTTACCCCAAACTCGGATGATTTTCTGAAGTAACTCGGGGTCATTTTTACACATATCATGAAGAAGTAATTGTTGCAATTCTTCATCGGAAGGCTTATCATCCAAAGGATGTCCGAGTTGGCGTAAAGCCAAAGCGGGGTTGTAGTTGATACATCCTGTTGTAGGTATATTGGAAAATGTTCCACAACTATACGCAATTTCCCCTATAATTTAATTTCCTAGCGTATCACAAAATAGAGTCTGAACTAAGGGTCCTTAACTTTTAAGACCATTCATGCTTTGTAAAGTCCGGAACCAAATAATCTTCCTTGTAGAGATGGAACATGAACCAAGAAAATAACAGAGTAATGCAACAACGTAGTGCATCTCTGTCCCTTTCGTAACCTGCATTGATGGAATAATACACGTCAGCAAGCAAAGTTGGAGTAGGATCCGCATTTAGAACTTTCACGCCTCAAAACAAATTGATGGCTGCGGGGTCAATATAATCAGCATTGTTCGGAAAAAGAACCAACCCAAAGAACCAAGTTATCCTCACAAGCTTCCCATTTTTCTTCAATTGCAAAGGTGAGAGCCTTATCCTCCAAATATTGTCTTCTAACTCCTTGAACTTTCCCATCTGCTTTATAATTAGGTACGAAATCAGTATATGGTATCCCCAATGTCTTAGCCAAGTCCCTAACCTTGATGGTCTAGCCAATTCCTACATAAACTCCATTTTTGATTTCGGAGAATCCCAAAATCCTATCAAATTCTTCCAACGTAGGTGTTAGTTGAAAAATTTGAAAAGTGAAACACCTTAATGGCACATCATAGAACTGGATAAGGGCGGTAATAGCTTCTATTTGCACATTCTCACTAAGTCAAGAATATTGCCATATCGACGAACAAAGCTTTTCATGGACGGGGAAATAATGGATAACCCTAATCGTTTAAGACTGGTATTAAAATAAGAAGATGAATACTCGGAGTGAAGAAACTTACCACAGGTGTTAGCAATTCCTCTATAATTTCCCGAGCCTGCCTAAGCTTCATGTCAACAATATTAGCAGGTAAATCAGCCTCAATCAATATGTGGAGTGGCTCATTGAGATGCTCATATCCTGGTCTTCCTTTCAATTTTTCTTCCTAAAGATTGATAGAACAACAACCTCAGTTGTTAAACAAAAAATATACATAACCAAACCAATAAAATAAAAACATCATATAATAAACCTGGGAAGTAAGATCATTACCTTGTCTGGATCCTTTATTGATCCCTGTCCTCTAATAAACACCCTGCATCCTGTAGTAGCTTCTACCCGTTTCAGAGAATTTCCTCTAGGCCCCAGAAGTCTTCCAACAAAATTGAACTGATGCAATAAATAGCAATATATTTACATTATTTCTAGTTAATTGAACCTTATGTTTTAAGAAAGAAAACAGACAGTGGTTTGATCAAGTAAATAATTTTCCTTTATTGTACTAGAATTGACATATGAGTTTACATTGGGGTATGTATCAACTGGAATTTCCAAGCGCAAAATCCTTTTTATATTGTATGAGTTAGGACTTGCCGGCGTGCCTTGCCAGTCCATTGCCAGTCCAGGAGCTCCACATATTCTCTGCTTTGCAAAATAAAGTAATGTTATTTTGGATGTATAAAGATCAGGTTGGGTAGAAAAAGAATAAGCTGAAAAAGAATTTTAATAATAAAAAAAGGAAAAGAACTAAAATTCTCAAACTAGGTACCCTTTAACCAACAACCATTAAAATTAAGAAGTTTGATACAAAGTGAGGTGAATAGATCAATATGCTAGGGAACAAAGTTTTCTACTTGTCATGTGGTTTTATTTCCTGGCGGATGAATTGATCAATCAGAATTTCCCCGTATTCGCAATTACAGTCCTTTCCTCAGCCCACTAGCAGTTCCTATTTTGTTCAAGACTCTTCAACTTCTTGAAATTTTTACTTTCTCAGAATTCCAAATATTAGAATCTTTTGAACTGTAATCTCTTCTATGATTTCTTAACTAAAATATATCCTCTTAATATTGTCTAGTTAGAGCATACACTTACTAGTCATTAACTACATAAAGTGGCACAATCAAAATTTGAATCACATGAACATATGATACTATAACATTGAAAAGCTTAAGTTGAGGATATAAAGTTCAGATGTAATTGAGTAGAAGTCACCTCCTGCTGAAAACTATTCCATCCACCCATCCCTGTTCCAGTGACATTTGACATCAGGTTTGAAGAAGCCATGGGACTAGGGCTTCTGTGCCGCAGTCTGTCTAAGTCTCCAAAACCTTGATTGGACAACATTCCAGAAACTCTTAATATTTCTGCAAGTAGAAAACTAGAGTAATGAGAAACATATCAGGTGGTGATGTCCAAAATTTACAGATGTTACAATACAGCCTATACAAGGCCTAAGTCTCTCTATGCAAAATGTACTGCAGTCGGTATCAGTACACTAGATCACTGCCGCATATAAGAACTGAACACCAAGATATTCTGAAAAAAAGGTTTTTAAAAAAAGGACCACAGCCACAATTTGGTCCACAACATGAACATTTAGGATGTCTCAATAACTGCATCTGCAAGCAATACGGTCCATTACCGCAAAAACGCCTGCGACAAAACGGTATTGGAAGGTGCTAATACCGATAGTGTTATTCACCGTTTTTGTGATAAAGAAAAAATTGTGGCTAATTCACATAGCGACGACTGCAATCAGCCTTTACCGACTGAAATTGTGAAAGCCTTTACGCGACTGCAACATGATTGCGGCCGTTAAAACTTTGTCTGCAAGCATCAACCACATTTGACCACAATTGTATGCCATTGAAATTTTTGAGTAAAAAATGATGTGATGTTGAGAAGTTTATGGATGAAAGGGGAGGGAATAAGGGAATTTTGCGCCTTTAAACTGGGAATTGAGGTGTTGGAGGCAAGAGTGTGCATAGCTCAAATAGGACCAAGGTGTTAAGCACTCGGTATGATTGGCAGCAGGATTGTGGTATGGAGATGACACTAATTGTGAAATTGTAGGTCTGAAGCAAAATCACGTTTCAACCCAAAGGCAAACATACTCTTGTGGACTCTTGTGGACCTAACCTCTGCCAACACAAAATGTAATAAAAAATGCTTTTCTCCAGAGGTGGAAAACAAGTAATGAAGATTAAATCGAAGCGAAATAGTGGTAATCAGACATTTAGAGCAAGTGGAGAGAATGCAGTGGATTGACAGATTAATATAGATTTGATTAGAATGAAAAGTGTAATAAAAGGTACATTATGGATCTGGAAGGACAAACCTTGATTCAAGAGACGACTTGAGTTGGGAAGAATTTTGATAAAGGGTCCAAGCTTCTGATACTCCGCAAGCAACTCGGAAAGATACTGGCTGAAATCAAACAGTAAATCAAAGACATAATAAAAGGTTGGATTGATTGATGATAGAAGAAGGATATATTATACCTGTCCATGTCTGAAGGTACCGTGGGTCTAATCTGAGGAGAAGCGGCTCTCACCGGAGAGAAGTTGTTGTTGTTGTTGTTATTAGGATTATACAGCCCAGACATGATGACTGCCTCCCTCCCTACCTAGCTAGGTTTAATTCTTACTACTTATTAGTATTCATTATATGCTTCCTTCCTTCTTACCAACAATAACTATCAATCAGTAATTTCCTTTTTTATTTATTGTAAATAAGAGAATTGACTGAATTCAGAAAGAGACAGCTAGATAAAAGAAAGAGTGTGGATTTTAGGAATGAATTAAAGAGAAAAGTGTAAAGAACAAGATTTGACCCAAACACGACTAGTACAATACAAGAAAAGTTACTACTACTGCTTACAAAGCTAGTAAGGACAGCTAGCTAGCTACCCATTCACTCCCAAAGACTGTCAACTACTTGGACACACGTGTCGTTCATGCACACCATCTCAACTTTTAACGCCAACCAATCACTCATCATTTACGTTACTTATTTACCACCTCATTCATCTTCCTAACTTGTCCTCATAACATAAATTCAATAATTTATAAATAAAAACTTATTATTAAATAATATAATAATTTTATTTTCCAAATATTGAATGTACGGTCTTTAAATTAATATTTTCTATGGGAGTCTTAACTTTTACCATTACAACACAAATTAATATTAACTTTATAACCTAGTGTTACATAACAGCATAATAATGGGGAGATGCCTACACAAAGTTGATTAGTTTATAACTTAATAAATAAATTTGTCAACAAGAGTATGTTTGGCATCTCTAACTCCAATATAAAGATATTAAAAAATAATGCTACGTTTTGTAAAAAAAAATAATAATAATTAATTTTGTTAAGTCAATTTACTTCATAGCTGTGAAGAAACAATCAATGGTAGAGACTCGATTGTTGAGACAGAAATTCAAACATTTTATTAAAGCACACAATTCAGTTTTGTTACACACATTAAACTTTATGGAAGGGACACTAGGTACAAATTTTCTACCTTGAATTGTAAACTTCAATTTTAATTTATCAAAATCCCACAAAACAATGCTCGGAGATTTAAACACAAAAGACATTAGTCGTGAAGACATATTGTTGCATAAGGAAATTAAATCCCTGGTAGATATGGGTGGAAATAGGCTGGGCCGAGTTAGGCTTTGTCAAGCCTAAGTCTGACCTGTCAAAAAAACTAAAGCTTAGGTTTGACTTGTAGTCTGTCGTAGGTTTATTTTTTAGGTCTGAGTCTGACCTTTTCGAATGCCTGGTTAGCCTGTTAGCCTACATAAAAGCTTATTTGTTTTAGACATATGTAAATAAGCAAATAAAATAATATTTAAATAGACTAACTAACTAAAATAACTTATGAGAACAATGTTCATCAGATGCGTGTGTGTGGTCTAGCAGTGAATCGCTTGAGTTTTGAGAGTGTGCTCCTCTCAAGGTCTCAGGTTCGAAACCCGCTAGATACAAATTGCTTATTCTTCTCCTACTCCCTCTCTCATGCTTTTGGTCATTAAATTCATAAATAGGTAGTAGAAAATCAAAGGAAAGAAAATTACTGGATTCACTAAACTTAAAAGTTTTAGAAGGATGTGTCCACAGACCTTATTATACAAAGATATGAGGTTTTCAGACTACTTTCTAATCAAACAACGAACAAGGCTTGGAGCAATTAGTCTCTAAACCAACGAATAATCAAACAACGAATAATCTCGAACCAAACTGAGATTTTGAGTTGACTATCCTCTTAACCGATCTAAGGTTTTACATAGGCTGACCACGAAGTTGAGATTTTCACTAGACTGATATCAAACCTATTAAGATTTTATATCAGGCTGAACTCAGAAACCAAGAGAAATTTAAATCGGGTTGAACTCAAGAACCGAAAGAGATTTTAACTTGGATGATCTCGAATGGTTGTGGAGATTTTGTTAGTTTTGTTAGGGAGTTCGAGAGAGTCGGGGACATCAATGAGAATAATGCTCCAGGATCACAAGAAAGGGAAACACGACATCTCAACCCAAAATCCTAAGGTGTTAGGTAAATGGATCATCTCTCTTATAAATCCCCACTCATTCATAGGCAATATGAGACTTTAATGACTCACGCTTGAATCCAACATTCTCCCCCACAAGTGTGAGTCCCCCACATCCTATAACAGGATCTAACACCAGATCCAGCTGTAACATCCTTCTAATACCCCGCATAAATATTAAACAATAATCAGAGTAAAACATGAAAAGGGCATTACAACTTCCATATAATCAAAACAATACTCATGTCATGCCATAAAAGAGAACGTTAAACCAAAGTTATTCAGATCATCATGTTAACACAGCGGAAATATCTTTAACATCTGAATAATGCAACATCCAAAGTCATAGACTTAAAACACCACCATAATAAAACACCCAAATAAAAGAGTTTAACAAGTAACTCTAAACAACGTCCCCAGTGTTACACGACCAGAGCATGACACGGACCCAACCGACTCTAACGAATTACTTGACAAGCTAACCCTCACCAAGTACAAAAGCTACTCCACAATCTGAAAAATAACAACAGTAAGGGTGAGTCTCATTCACATTTAACCAATGTTATAGGATATAGATAATAAAATATCAATCACATGCTATTCACCCAATTACAGTTACGATCAGATTCATAACCACACAATCAGTACAACAAACACACAATCAACACATATTATAACATTGGACAATCTTCCATTCATGTTATAATAACACAAGTAGCATAATGCAATGCAACTACATGCATGTGGTACCAAGATCTGGGATAACCCATCTCACCGATCCACCATCGTCAAGGATACGGCAACACCCACTCACTAATTCCACACAATGGGAATTAGCTACCACTGATCTACCATCGTCAAGGACCAGCCACATAATGATTATGAAATGTATGTATCAACCATAACATGCTCATCATCAACATTAATCAACCAGATATCATAATCATCAACCAACACAACAATCGATAGCCACATATAGTTTATACTATCCTCAACCATAACAAAACACATATTTTACATCGACAATATATGTATATCAACCACCAGTTACAATCACAACATCATAACAGGTAAAACATTCATTAGTGTACCTGTAAGCATAAACCACCACAACCAAATAAAATCGAGTGTTTTAAAATAATTTCGAGTCACGACTCAAAACACCATTTTATTATGTAAATTATTTGATTAGCTTCACCATGCTCGAAACGGCACCAAAATCCGGTTTACAGTTTAAAAGTTACACATCTTTTAATCTTTCCCAGGAAAACATCTATCGTTACAGCACGCGGCGCCACACAGAGTTCGCGGCGCGGAACGAATAGAAAACACGCCTTCGCGGCGCAACAAAGGTTCGCGGCGCGAAACAAGAAAGAACTACGCCTTCGCGGCGCAAACAAAGGTTCGCGGCGCGTACTGAGTTCACCAATTTTTCCCTGCACCTTCTGCCAAGCAGTTCGCGGCGCCAACCCCTGGACGCGACGCGAACTGGCGATTTTCAGGAATCCGAATCGCATAAAACGACCTACGATTTTGTCCTTCTTTCACCGAATCATTACCAAACCGATTCCATTTCAACCAGATTTCACGTACAGTAAAACAACGCATATTATAACACATATCTAGCACACAATAAGCATCTATTAACACCATATCAGTATCTAACATCTAGAATTCACCAATTCGTGTAACATTCATCAAATTATCCAAACCCCAACCTAACATCCTAAAACCTAAACATAACTCAATTGGCATAAACAACACGTTCAATTCCACCTTACGACCTATGATCCCATAATAGAAGATAAATGGAAGAGTCCCCCCTTACCTGAAGGTTGATTCTTCGTTCTTCCTCTGTCGCACTTCTCTGCTTCTCTTCTCTTTTCACGTTCAAGCTTTTTCTCCTCTCCTTGGTTCTATTCTTCCTTTCTCACAATCCCTCTATTTTGTGGAAAGCAAAATAAAACTATTTTAATTAGTAATAGGGCCTACCAATGCACCCCCCCCCCCCTTTACTAATCACAACTCAAGCCCAATTGCTTAATTTCTCAATAATTCCAAATAATTCTCCATAATTCAATTAAATTAATTTAAAATTAAATTATGAAAATATGGAGTGTTACAACTCTCCCCCACTAAAAGAGTTTTCGTCCTCGAAAACATACCTTAGGCAAATAACTCTGGGTAGGAATCCTTCATCTGAATTTCCAGTTCCCAAGTCAGATTCCCACCTGCTGGTCCTCCCCAAGCTACTCTGACCAGTGCTATCTCTTTGCCACGCAATTGTTTCAGCTTTCGATCTTCAATTCTCATAGGTAAAGCTTCAACTGTCAGGTTATCCTTTACCTGCACATCATCTACCTAGATCACATGAGATGGATCCGCGATGTATTTCCTCAATTGTGATACGTGGAATACATCGTGCAAATTCACAAGCGTTGGTGGCAACGCAATACGGTAAGCCACCTCTCCAACCCTCTCTGTAATCTGATACGGACCAATGAAACGCGGAGTCAACTTCTGTGATTTCAGTGCTCTACCAACACCAGTCGTAGGAGTCACTCTCAAGAACACATGATCTCCCTCTTGAAATTCAAGTGTCCTTCGTCTTTTATCATGGTAGCTTTTCTGGCGACTCTGAGAAGCTTTCATCTTCTCCTGAATCAATTTAATCTTCTCTGTGGTCTCTTGTACAATTTCTGGTCCAATCACAGTACTCTCACCAGATTCATACCAACACAAAGGTGTTCTACATCTCCTACCATACAAAGCTTCAAATGGAGCCATACCAATGCTCGAATGAAAACTATTGTTGTAGGTAAATTCGATCAACGGCAAATAGCTATCCCATGCACCACCTTTTTCCAATACACAGGCACGTAACAAATCTTCCAATGGCTGAATTGTCCTCTTAGTCTGACCATCAGTTTGCGGATGATAAGCAGAACTCAACCTCAATTTAGTACCCAAAGCCTTCTGCAAACCTTCCTAGAATCGAGATGTAAACCTTGGATCTCTATCTGACACGATACTTGAAGAAATACCATGCAGACTTACTATCTTCTCCATATACAATTAAGCTAATCTCTCCGTCGGATAATCCATCCTCATCGGTATAAAGTGAGCAGACTTCGTCAACCTGTCCACAATAACCCAAATAGCTTCACAGTTCTTCACCGTCCTCGGCAAACCAGAAACAAAATCCATGGATATACTATCCCACTTCCATTCAAGAATAAATAACGGTTGCATAGTTCCATACAGCTTCTGATGCTCAATCTTCGACTTCTGGCAAGTCAAACAAGCATAAACAAATTCAGCTATATCCTTTTTCATTCCAGGCCACCAAAACAGCTTCTTCAAGTCATGATACATCTTGGTAGAACCAGGATGAATACTCAATCCACTATGATGTCCTTCCTCAAGAATACTTCTTCTCAATTCGGCAACATCGGGAACACAAACACGATTGCCAAACCTCATTATACTATTCTCGTCGATTCTGAATTCACCTCCTCTACCTTGGTTAATCAGAGTCAACTTATCAACCAACTCTACATCAGTCTTCTGACCCTCTCGAATTTCCTCAAGAATACCACTAGTCAGCTTCAGCATATCCAGTTTAACACTGTTAGGAGTGTCTTCGCATACTAAACTCAGATCTCTGAATTGTTCAATTAAGTCCAACTCCTTCACCATTAACATAGACATATGCAAGGACTTCCTACTCAAAGCATCGGCAATAACGTTTGCTTTACCCGGATGGTAATTCAGTCCAAAATCATAATCCTTGAGAAATTCTAACCATCTTCTTTGTCTCATATTTAGCTCTTTTTGATCAAATAGATACTTCAGACTCTTGTGATCGCTAAATACTTCAAACCTCGAACCATACAGATAATGCCTCCAGAGCTTCAACACAAATACAACTGCTGCCAACTCTAAGTCGTGAGTCGGATAATTTTTCTCATGCACTTTGAGTTGTCTCGACGCATAAGCGACTACCTGTTGATTCTGCATTAGTACACCTCCTAATCCCATCAATGAAGCATCACAATACACAACAAAAGATTCCGCCGAATTCGGCAAAATCAAGATCGGCGCACTAGTCAACCTCCTCTTTAACTCTTGGAATCCTTATTCACATTTCGAATCCCAGATGAACGCTTGACTCTTCCTAGTCAACTTAGTTAATGGCAACGCTAACTTTGAAAAGCCTTCAATGAACTTTCTATAATAACCTGCCAGACCAAGAAAACTACGGATTGCAGAAACTAACTTTGGAGCTTCCCACTGAGACACAACTTCTACCTTTGTTGGATCCACGGTGATACCATTTTTGGAAATCACATGTCCAAGGAAACTTACTTCGCTTAACCAGAAATCACACTTCGACAGTTTAGCATACAGCTTCTTCTCTTTCAGCAATTCTAATACCACTCTAAGATGATTTGCATGCTCTTCTTCATTCTTAGAATATATTAAAATATCATCTATGAACACCACTACGAACTGGTCGAGATAAGGGTGAAAGGTCCTATTCATATATTCCATAAAAACACCAGGTGCATTAGTAACTCCAAATGGCATCACAGTATATTCGTAATGACCATACCTCGTTCTAAATGCAGTATTCTGAATATCGTCCGTCTTCACCCGAATCTGATGATATCCCGACCTCAAGTCAATCTTATAGAACACGCACGCCCCAACCAATTGATCCATTAGATCATCAATCCTCGGCAACGGGTACCGATTTTTGATAGTAACTTTATTCAGCTGTCTATAATCCACACACAGCCTCATCGAGCCTTCTTTCTTCTTTACTAGTAACACCGGTGCACCCCACGGTAAACACTAGGACGAATAAATTCCTTCTCAAGTAACTCTTCCAATTGACTCTTCAATTCAGCCAATTCTGATGCTGCCATACGATAAGGTGCCATCGACACAGGACTAGTCCCAGGAATTAACTCAATAGCAAATTCCACTTCTCTCTCAGGTGGCAACTCTCTAACATCTTCTGGAAAGACTTCGTGAAAGTCGCATACTACCGATAACTCACCACTCATTACTTTCTCCTTCACTGCCATAGATGCAATCAACATAAACACGGCAGCCCCGTCCTTAACCGCTTCATCTACCTGTCTAGCAGTCATCGCCAAACCTTCCTCACTCACATCTTCCGGAAAAATAACCGTCTTCGAGAAACAATTGATATGAACCCGATTGAATTGCAACTAGTTCATCCCCAGAATAACATCAAGTTGTTCCAACGGAAGGCACGCTAAATCCATTTTGAATTCTCTACCAAAGATATCAATTGGACAGTTCAAGCAAGCAGACGAAGTAGTCACTGAACCCGACGCAGGAGTGTCAATAACCATACTTCCATTTATATCAGATATTTCTAAATTCAACCTTTTAGCAAAATCCATAGAAATAAAAGAATGTGTTACGCCAGTGTCTATAATCGCAATTAAAGGAGTGTCATGGATAAAACACGTACCTTTAATTAACCGATCCTCTGGAGTAGTCTCGGAACCAGATAAGGCGAACACCTTACCACCAGCTTGATTCTTCCTCGGCTTAGGACACTTAGGACTAATATGGCCCTATTCTCCGTATTTGAAACAAGTTACAGTGTTTCCTTTGCACTCAATAGCAATATGACCTGCCTTTCCACATTTATAGCACTTCTTTTCTTCACTTTTGCATTCGTGAATGCGATGTCCAGGTTCTCCACACTTGAAGCACTTAATAGGGGCACTTGAGTCTCCCCCACTAGGCTTCTTCCAGCCTCCAGCTTTCTGGTTACCTTTACCTTACGGCTTACCACGATCCATATGCTTCTTCCCTTTCCTGTTGACTAACTCGCGAGAGTGTGACGACTTCAGCTTAATATTGTCCTCTTCAAAGATTCGACTGCAGTCGACCAAATCAACAAACCTGCGAATCCTCTGATATCTGATACCCTGTTTAATCTCATCACGGAGACCATTCTCAAACTTAACACACTTCGAGAACTCGCTAGCCTCATCATTGTTGTAGTGGACATAATACTTCGCCAACTCAACAAACTTGGACGCATACTCCGGCACAGTCATGTTACCTTGTGTCAGCTCCAAAAATTCAACCTCTTTCCTGCCTCTAACATCCTTAGGAAAGTACCTCCGCAAGAATTCTCTCTTGAACACATCCCAAGTAATTGCAACACCAGCAGCTTGCAGTTTATCCCTACTAGCCATCCACCAATCATCAGCTTCTTCAGACAGCATGTGAGCACCATATCTCACCTTCAGATTTTCATCGCAATCAATCACCCGGAAGATCCTTTCAATTTCCTTCAGCCACCTCTGAGCGCCTTCGGGATCGTGAGTGCCTTTGAACAACGGAGGTTTGTTCCTCTGAAAACTGTTCAGCTGGCTGTCAGCACCAATTCCAGCCCCATTGGCATTCCCTCCCAGCACACCAGCAATCATACCCAGAGCCTAAGCAATCGCGTCGTCGTTTTTTCCTCCTCTTCCGACCATTGTTCTGCTAAATATATAACAATATTTATTAGAACAAGAAGTATCGATAGTGTCAACCTTACACTAATCGCATATGAGGGATTAACAGACACTAAGACTCTGACTCAACGACCGACTATGCTCTGATACCACTATTGTAACACCTTTCTAATACCCCACATAAATATTAAACAATAATCATAGTAAAACATGAAAAGGGCATTACAACTTCCATATAATCAAAACAATACTCATGTCATGCCATAAAAGAGAACGTTAAACCAAAATTATTCAGATCATCATGTTAACACAGCGGAAATATCTTTAACATCTGAATAATGCAACATCCAAAGTCATAGACTTAAAACACCACCATAATAAAACACCCAAATAAAAGAGTTTAACAAGTAACTCTAAACAATGTCCCCAGTGTTACACGACCAGAGCATGACACGGACCCAACCGACTCTAACGAATTACTTGACAAGCTAACCCTCACCAAGTACAAAAGCTACTCCTCAATCTGAAAAATAACAACAGTAAGGTTGAGTCTCATTCACATTTAACCAATGTTATAGGATATAGATAATAAAATATCAATCACATGTTATTCACCCAATTACAGTTACAATCAGATTCACAACCACACAATCAGTACAACAAACACACAATCAACACATATTATAACATTGGACAATCTTCCATTCATGTTATAATAACACAAGTAGCCTAATGCAATGCAACTACATGCATGTGGTACCAAAATCTGGGATAACTCATCTCACCAATCCACCATCGTCAAGGATACGACAACATCCACTCACTAATTCCACACAATGGGAATTAGCTACCACTGATCCACCATTGTCAAGGACCAGCCACATAATGATTATGAAATGCATGTATCAACCATAACATGCTCATCATCAACATTAATCAACCAGATATCATAATCATCAACCAACACAACAATCGATAGCCACATATAGTTTATACTATCCTCAACCATAACAAAACACATATTTTACATCGACAATATATGTATATCAACCACCAGTTACAATCACAACATCATAACAGGTAAAACATTCATTAGTGTACCTATAAGCATAAACCACCACAACCAAATAAAATCGAGTGTTTTAAAATAATTTCGAGTCACGACTCAAAACACCATTTTATTATGTAAATTATTTGATTAGCTTCACCATGCTCGAAACGGCACCAAAATCCGGTTTACGGTTTTAAAGTTACACATCTTTTAATCTTTCCTAGGAAAACATCTATCGTTACAGCACGCGGCGCCACACACATTTCGCGGCGCGGAACGAATAAAAAACTTGCCTTCGCGGCGCAACAAAGGTTCGCAGCGTGAAACGAGAAAGAACTACGCCTTCGCGGCGCAAACAAAGGTTCGCGGCGCGTACTGAGTTCACCAATTTTTCCCTGCACCTTCTGCCAAGCAGTTCGCGGCGCCAACCCCAGGACGCGGCGCAAACTGGCGATTTTCAGGAATCCGAATCGCATAAAACAGCCTACGATTTTGTCCTTCTTTCACCGAATCATTACCAAACCGATTCCATTTCAACCAGATTTCACGTATAGTAAAACAACGCATATTATAACACATGTCTAGCACACAATAAGCATCTATTAACACCATATCAAAATCTAACATCTAGAATTCACCAATTCATGTAACATTCATCAAAGTATCCAAACCCTACCTAACATCCTAAAACCTAAACATAACTCAATTGGCATAAACAACACGTTCAATTCCACCTTACGACCTATGATCCCATAATAGAAGATAAATGGAAGAGTCCCCCCTTATCTGAAGATTGATTCTTCGCTCTTCCTCTGTCGCACTTCTCTGCTCCTCTTCTCTTTTCACGTTCAAGCTTTTTCTTCTCTCCTTGGTTCTATTCTTCCTTTCTCACAATCCCTTTATTTTGTGGAAAGTAAAATAAAACTATTTTAATTAGTAATAGGGCCTACCAATGCACCCCCCCCCCCCTTTACTAATCACAACTCAAGCCCAATTGCTTAATTTCTCAATAATTCCAAATAATTCTCCATAATTCAATTAAATTAATTTAAAATTAAATTATGAAAATATGGAGTGTTACACCAGCTCCCGCTCTCCCACCAAGTCGAACCACAACTCTGATAACACTGTTGGGGAGTTCAGGAGAGTCATGGGCATCAATTGGACTAATGCTCTGATACCACTTGTTGGAAAAATAACAAACATAGAGAAAAAAAGAGGAACAAATAACAACACAAGAGATTAACATGGAAACTCCAAATCTAGAGAAAAACCACGGTCGTTGTCAATAGACAACTAGAGAATAACACTATGTGAAAATTATTAAAACACATAATATACCCTCAACTACCTCAGGCCCCCAGTACATCCACACCCTCCAAAACAAATATTTAACTACATCTCACAACACTCTAATACAAGAGCATAAGAGAACAAAAAATGTCAAATATAAGCTTAAAGTGCTTTTGACTAGTGCATCTTGTAAAGAAAAACTTGAATCATATATATAGTCTTGGATTCTCTCTTCCTTCACAAAACTAAACCATGTAGGACTTCTTCAACATATATATTTTCAACCAAACCCAATAATATCCACCTAGATTGAAAATAATACATTAACTTCCATTGTCTTCACCAAAAATCATACTCCAACATAAAGAGTATAGTCACTTGAAGATAGACCACTCAAAGAATTTTCACATTGTGTTCACTGTCAATCATAGTTTTAGAAACTATCATACTTCACCTAAAGAAGAGTATAATTCACTTGAAATTAAACCACTTCCAGAATTTTCACATGTCAAAAACTAGGTTGAAACTTTATGGTGCAACTTCCATGTTGGTAGGAAGCTCTTCAACCATCGACATAATCCTTCACCTTGTGTAATCTTGATTATATCAACACATCTTTGACTTAAATTTTCAACAAGGCAAAATTGATTCTTCCATCAAATTTCTCTAAGTCAATCTTCACTGCACTTGAAAAACTTGACATTGCAGCCAAAATCTTTCCTACAGCAAAGCAAAATTTTCCTAATCAACATAGAGTTTAAATTTTTTCTGATGTGGAAGATAAAACTAAACTGCAACAACAGAGCATACTAAAAATTTTATACTCCACCAAACAAAGACTCTTGATATCGCTGTTGGGGAGTATGGGAGAGTCATGGGCATTGTAATACGGTGAACTGACTTTTATAATCGAAATGTGCGGATAGCAAGAGTCGCCACTGACTTTTATTTTATCCAATTGGAAAGGCAAAAAGAACAGGAAAGACCTTTGAAAGATTTTGAGTTCGGGGTTAGGTTATACAAAGGGAAGGTGTAAGGCACCCTTTGCATCCATGGTTATCCATGGGTTCTTAATTGCTTAGCTCACTTGTTTGTTTGAAAAGTTTGAAGTGTCGTGTGTGAATAGTAAAAGATTTCGTTTAAGGACTTTAGCTTGTAAATAAGCGTAGCCTTATTTTGGAATTGTTTTGAAATAGGAGGTGTGAAAAGCATTTGATTTTTGATTTGATTTGAGCAAGTAATTAAGAACTACTTACCCTAAGTTTGTCTTTCGTGTTCTTTAAGTCTTTCGTTTGAAAGGGTCTATCCATACCACGAGAGGGCAGGAAGTCTTTCAATTGGATGTACGAGTCATCGAAGGGTCATCAAGGGTTATCGTTCGCCACAAGACTGTCCCTACCATAAAGAGGGCAGGTAGTCTTGGGGAAGGATATAATAGTCATTTAGGCAACAGTAAGGATACCTTAGCAATCAAAGGAACTATTGCCATTTAATCAAGGGACGAGATCATATTTATCGTAGGCAACTCGAAGGTACTATGATCTTTTATCGGAGGGACATGGTGATTTTGAATCGAAGGCAACAAGCTAAGGTATCCCTATATTCGAAGGGACTTGACTATTTGATCGAGAAGGCAGCATAAGAGGTGTTACCTTAGAGGTGAGTGTGTGCATCAATCACGTGGGTTAGATTCAGATATTTATTTTGTATTAGGTGAGCTATATTCGATTTTTAGTTGTCACTCCCTATTTTACTAACCACGCAGTTATATAACAATTATATTGTGCGGAAATTAAAAGGCAGAAAATAAACCTACAACTATTACAAGGCTTTGGGGCAGTTACATAATAGAGGAGGAATGGAGCGCGAAAATAAACCCTAACTATTACAAAAAAACCTTGGCAACCTATACATTGATTTCTAGAATTTAAATGGCTGAAAAAAAATAAATAATTAAATAAAGGAAAAAATTAAATAAAGGCGGAAATTAAATAAAACAAAAATTAAAGGCATGCGACATACACTGGAGTGGAAGATGAGAAGAGAATTCGCGAATAAAAATGCGGTTTAGGAAAGTCATGGTTAAAAAGCCTTATGGCTAAAAAAACCTAAGGGTAAAAGCCTAAAACCTAGCCTACAGGTTTCATCAAGATTTAAAATTATATCAATTATGTAGTAAAGACCTAAATCCTAATTATCTAATTTAATTAACATAAATTAAATTGTTTAACTATTATTATACTATCCTAATTAAATTAATTATTAGATTAAAAAACCTAAATAAACTTATCCTAATTAATTGAATTAAAAAGCAAATTTTACAAATTATCAAAAAAAGGTTTTGTTTAAATAAAGAAAATAAAATAAAATAAAGAAAAAACAAAGATTAAAGATATAGTAAAAGCAAGTAAAATAAGTAATAAAAATAAAATAAAATAAAAAGTAAAGAAACCTGGTGCCAATCTAGTTTGAATCCTGTTTGCTGGTCCATGGTGCGCCGTTGGTTGGCAGACGTTGGATCTGGGATGGCAAGGATCCTGTGGTGGTGATCTGAGGGTGAGTTGTGATGGCATACGCGTAGCACACACTGGATCAACATTCTGTTTAATTGAAAAATAAAATTGTGAAATCTGGGGATCGAACCCCAGTCTTGTACGTCACGCACTTCTCCTCTCGGCCACTCCTGCTATGTCGATTCGCTGTTAAGGAATCATAAAACAACAAATAAATAATAAAATTGGTGGAAATGTTCGAAGTCAAAAAAAGAAAGGTCAGAAGTGGGTCCCTCATGTTCATGCAGATCCAATCAAAAGGAGAGAGAGGGATAGGGATTATTTTGACTAGCCAATCATATGAAGAGGGAGAAGTTGGAATTTTTAGCCAACCAATGGGACATGGACACGCGGTCATCTTCCTCAACAAAACTCTCACAAAGTTTTTAGCTACAATTTAGCTATGGTGTTGCTGCGTTTTTCTATCGTAGCAGCCTCTGCAAAATCAAAACTTGAACAAAGTACGTTTAAATAAGATTAAATCACGCCCAGATCCAGTAAACAAGAGGCCACGAACTCATTGGAAGCGTTACTTTGGCTTGAGGCGTACTGCAACCTTGAATACGAACAAATCCATGGTTATGCCCTAACAATGGCATATCTTCATCCCTGCACTAAAACTTATGAATAACGGTTCTAATGGACTCCAAGAACCACTATAATCACAAACACACGGTTAGATTGGATTAAAACACCACAAATAATCAAAACGAAAATTTTAACACAAAGGAAGATGATGAACATGGGACCTGCGTTCTGGGCAGCATGGGGCTCGACCAATGAATCATTCTTACCCTACACCACCATGGGAGGATGTTGGAGCGATCGTTTGGCCTTGAATGAGGCTGCCATGAGAGATCTGATTTGCATCTAATTTTGAGTATTTTTCTCTTAGAACCCTAGTGCCATTGCTCCAATTTTTCGTCCCCTCATTACTGAATGATTAGCATATATATATTGAAAGCATTAGGGTTGATATTTGGAGAAATAATCAATTGTTTGATTTAAAGAAGAAATTGAATTGATTCCTTCACCAAATCTTTCTATTTTTGAGTCTAACTCTATTTGATGCCTTCTCACGTGATATTTGCCATGTGAATCAATTTGGATCTTCATAAATCACCCATATAATCTTTGAAAATTAAATCATGATTTTCTTGATTTAATTTTGGATTTAAATAAATAACCTCAAAAATAAATATAAAAAAATCATAAGATTGCATGGGATTATTTTATGGGCCCCCAAGGTGATTTTTAGATTGACTTTGATTTGTAATATTGATCACATAATCCTTTATTATTTATTTTATGATTTCTTTGATTTTAAATTGAATTTAATTGAATGAATTCAAATTAAAATGCCATAAAATCAAGAAATAAATAATATTTGGTTTATGGGTCTCTTATGAGCTTAAAACCACGTGAGAAATCCAAAAGTCCAAGCCCAATGTTCAAAAGTAAGAATTTTGTCCATTTGAGTTCCATGCATTTTCTCAAAATCGCCCAACTCGTGCAAGCCATAACTCTCTCAATTTTCGTCATATGAAGATGTTCTAGGACTTTTTAGAAAGCTTAAAGAGTCCTCTAAAAGATAATTTTGGTTTCATCTCAATTGATTCCACCATGTTCATGTAACACTCTTTGAGAAAAAATTACTTTTTGTTGACTTTCAAAAGGACCTGTAATGTATTAGCTCATATCTCTCAAATGAAGCATTTTTGGACTTGGCTTGTGAGAGACAAAATTGTAGATAATTCAATTCCATTCAAATTGAGCTTTGGATGAGAAATTTATGATGTTCCATGTGGGAGTTATGGCTGGTCAAAGTTCAGTTGACTTTCTCCTATACAAACCCTAATTTAGAAACTTTTTGATTTGTTGATTTTTTGATCTTTCCTTGATGAACCATGATCAATTCTTGATCAAATGGTGAATGATACTTCAATATAAGGATCTTGACAAAAGATCAGGAGTTTTGACTTTACTTTGCCCACAGTTGACTTTTAGGTCAACCTAGTCGACTGTTGACTTTCTGAACATTTGAGTAATCAATCCTTTGAGCTGAGACTTGATGCTTGTCATAGAGATGATGTGAGATATATTGAGCCATATAGGATGTCTTGGAGCCATTGATTCATTAATTTTCCTTTGAACAAACCAAACCCTAGTTTCTGAGCCTTGTATAGGAGAATGTGTCTTGGAGCTTTATGTATTGATTTGAATTTGAACAAGAGAAATAGTATGGGCAAATTTTGGGGTATGACAGCTTCCCCTGTTCAATTTTCTTAAACCTGAAGATGTAGAGTGGTTTGTACGCCAGTCGGAATCTGAAGGTAGAAGAGGATTGAACACTAGAATACCAAGAAATTTGCCCTAGCTGAAGTAGGGACTTTTGTCGAAAATGGGCTTGAAGATGCCATCCAGGTGTTTGGAGAAGATGTATGATTGAGATGAGCTTGAAGATGCCATCCAACTTGATATACTTGAGAGTCAGAATACATCGTACGTCAGACCGTTTCTAAGAGATAGATTTAGGTCGAGTCGTACGTTAGACTGGGTCTAGTTTGCATCAGCAGATGTCTGGAAGGTCGACCCCGTCAGCATCGTTCGTAGTAGCTGGATTAGATCTTTGAAAGATGATCGTGTCTACACCGTTCGTGATGATAGAATTAGATATCTTGTCGTGTCAGCACCGTTCCTAGTAGCTGAATTAGACTTTAGAAACAGTTGATCGTGTCCACACCGTTCGTGGTAAATGAATTAGACCTTCGAGTGTTGACTGTTACGGAACCGTCCGAGGTTACCACTTTTAGATTTTGAAAGTTGATCATTTTGGAACCGTCCGAGGTGTCCGCTTTATATTTTAAATGTTAATCATTACGGAACCGTCCGAGGTTTCCGCTGAAAAGTTGATTGTTTAAGGAACCGTCTGAGGTATAAACTTAAGTTTGAAGGTAGATTGTTTAAGGAACCGTCCGAGGTATCGACTTAAATCTGAAGGTAGATTGTTTAAGGAACCGTTCGAGGTATCGACTTAAATCTGAAGGTAGATCATTTAAGGAACCGTCTGAGGTATCGACTTAGATCCAAAGGTAGATCATTAAGGAACCGTCCAAGGTATCGACTTAGATCCGAAGGTAGATCATTAAGGAACCGTCCAAGGTATCGACTTAGATTCGAAGGTAGATCATTAAGGAACCGTCCAAGGTATCGACTTAGATCTGAGTGTAGATCATTAAGGAACCGTTCAAGGTATCGACTTAGATCTGAAAGGTTTTGAAGTTGTTTATTTGACTGCAGCGGTAACCTGAAAAAGGCAAAGTTAGTTTTTTTTATGCCATGTCATGATGCATGTAATGCGTTTATGTGACGGGACTCTCAAAATAAATGAGAACCTTGCATGTTATGTACGCATTTGTCGCGATGCATTATGTATTATGTATGAACATGTATGAAATTATATGATGTATGGTTATGATTTATGACGTATGACTATGATTTATACTATTTGACACATCTTGATTGAGAAGGTGGATCTCCATGTCATTGTAATTTTGATGTTTGATCCTATCTTGAAGATGCTCAGCTGGGGATTTATGATTTCTGCTTGGGGATGATCAGTAACTTGATGTACCCTGATTGGGGATTAGAGATATTAATACACCGTGTTGGAGAAGAGCAAGGTGTTGGAGAACCGGTAGCGTTGAAGGTGTAAACTCTGTTGGGGAGTCATGTCTTTGTCGGGACGAGTATGTTTGAAGATATTTTCTTGAGAATTACTCTGTGGGGGTATGATCTTGTGAAATCGGAGCTGTGGGAAGGCATGGATGCCTTGAACATTGCCCCCAGTATTATAGTAACTACCATTCCTGGATTTGATTAGGACACACCGCTGAGTATTGATCAAGATGTCAAACTGGACTTGCATAGATTTGCCCCCGCTAGTAAAGACTTTGAAAAGATTCACCTCGCGAGGACTTTATGAGACGTGCATTACGGGCAACATGCCCCTAGTAATCATAGGCCAAAGACAATATCCCATGTTGGTTGGGAAGTAGCTTCAGATCTACTTGGATGCATGCCCCTGATTGTCTCGGCGTCCTTGAGAGATCCTCGGGATCTTTACTCGATTGCCCCAAATTGATCAGAGGAATAGTTGGAAATCCACTTGGGATATATGCCTTTGACTGTTTGTCATTTGAGAGATTCTTGGAATATTGACTTCATTGCCCCAGATTGATTTGGGCAAAGTGTGCCATGCCCCTTGTATACGTAGGAGACATTGCTTCTCGGAGTAATATTGTCTGTCGGGATAACTTCCAGTCATTAGTTGTACCCTGTGCAAATTCTTTCTGTTGCTAACATTTGAAATTATGTAGCAGAATATGTTTAATAATGAATTCATGAGATGCAATGCATACGTCCGTCTTGAGTTTTTTTGAAAAACATTAAAACAGGAGATGTAAAAGCGTGATGTTCATAAAAACATGATATTTGTAAAAAACGAAACATCAACTCGACATTTGTGATAAACCTTAAGGAGTCGAGATACCTTTTTTGGTGACAGTATGCTTTCGAAATAACCATGCTTCAATTAGGACTTTCAAGGGTTGTAACGTGGCTTGGTTC
The DNA here is from genome assembly GCF_029867415.1 of Vicia villosa. Classification (NCBI taxonomy): domain Eukaryota; kingdom Viridiplantae; phylum Streptophyta; class Magnoliopsida; order Fabales; family Fabaceae; genus Vicia; species Vicia villosa. The sequence continues at coordinate 97,693,382 of NC_081186.1, read as the reverse complement.
ACGGTTTAAGAAACAAAGGATAAAGGCTCAAAGTTTATTTGTACCCACCCCTCTTCGTGATGATCTTCAGTCCTAAGTTCAGTTAATTCAACTTATGCATTCAGGTTCCAAGAGACTTTTGGATTTGCACCTTTGATAATAATGATAGTTCACAAGCAAAGAGAACTTTTGAGATGGCAGTCACTTCTTCCTTTTGGTAGTCACAACATTGTGTTGTTCAGGAATTTATTAACTTCTCTTTTTTCATCTTTTTGATATCCCTAACTTTTGCCTGAACTGTCTATTTTGAGCTTACAGTCAGCGGGATGCCTTGATTTTTGCCTAAGTCATCTTTTTGATTTTTTACTTAGCAGGCTTTTCTTTGTATATATGTTTTTTTTATTTTAAAAGATATTGACTGCCTTGCTTAATGATTGATGAACCGTCATTGGCTTTTGATTGATGTGTGCGGATGAACGCTTGTGATTGAAACCTTTATTGAAAGGTGTACTGAATGATTCTCTTAAAACAGAATGCACAGCCAAATTAACTGAGAACTACCCTGCCCCAGGTTATGATCAAGGGTTTTAATTAGTACAAGAAAGAAACTTCTACTTCTTAGGCTCAAAGGGGTTGACGAGGGATTAACATCCTTATATCTCCACTGTTTAGGATTTGAAACAATGCCTGTACATCGTCATCATAGTCCGTTCAAAAGCATACTGTATGAGGTTGCGGCATCGTCTTCGTCATCCTCCCTCAAAAGGCTCACAGCTTTAGCAGGAGTTGAGTATCACAACACATATGCAAAGTAAAGACGCAATTTAAAATGAGTGATAGCGAAGTAAATTATTCAAGACAAACATATGCAATGCACTGATGATGATTATTAAAACATATAATGTCTATCATAAGTCAAATGTTTAAACAAAGAGAAAAGAAACTTGCAAATGAAAGTAGATCTAATGATCCAAAAGTTCGTCCGTCTAGACGTCAGTCAGTCTTGTCATGACTAGGCATAGGAGTGGTGATCACCACAGGAGTTTCGGGAGGGTTGAATTTGATTTCCCCGTTATCGATTAGATCTTGAATCTTATTCCTCAATGTCCAGCAATTGTTTTTGTAATGTCCAGGAATGTTGGAATGGTATGCGCACCTCGCATTGAGTTTATAGCCAGAGGTGTTAGAATTCTTAGGATCATCCCTCAAAGTAATCAATTTGATCTTCAACAGATGTGGTGATGTTTGAGCCGACGACATATTGATTTTGGTGAATTAACGCTTAGGTGCATTTGGCCTGCGTCGTTGTTGTGGAACTGGTGTAGAGTGTAACACCCCATTTCTACCCGGCAATTATATATAAAAATCAGAGTTTTCAAAATTTCTCAATAAAAAAATGAGGCGTCATATAATCAAAACAAAACAAACCACCTCGTCGCATAAAGCGGATGCATAGCACTTTCTTTTAACCAACTAAACAAATACTCAACATATAATACTTTTAAAAACAGAATAACTTCTTTTATTAAAACACAGCGGAATCACTTAAGAATATATTCAACAAAATATCTTCAGTTAACTTATCATTTTGTCCAACCAAAATGAAACAATTAAATAGCAACATCATAAATAATATAAATCGTTCCCCCCAGAGTGCTACGTATCAGAGCGACAACCGACTCGAGTAACGGCAACTAAATCTAGATACTTGAATACCTGCACGTTACCAATATAAAGGCAACGGCGAAACAAGAGAAAAGGGTGAGATATCAAATCATATAAGTGGGCGTATGATAAATTGTATATTAGGATTCAGGCATATAAAATCATTACATCGCAAGTATCAACAGTTACCATACACATCATACTTCCACAGTTCATTAATCTCTCATACTTTTCATCGCACAACAAGTCATAATTATGTAAATAGTATCATCTAATAAATTTCACATATTCAAGTATGCACAAAATTCAATAGTATAATACTCAAAAGATTCAATACTATTATCCCAAATATATACGCAATCCATCATTATCACATATTCACGCATTTAACCAATTATGTATCAAAACATCACCAATTTCAATTATCACATCTCATGTACACATAACAATCACATAAATGTATATATTCAAACATCACATAACCTCAATGTGACTCAATGCAAGACATGTGACTCTATGCATGTGGTACCCAATGTGGACCCAAAGTTCCACCGCTTCCGATTCATATAGAATCTAGCCACGCTTCAGATCCGGACAAGATCAAAGCCACCAAATGTAAACATATAGTTTACGGCTTCCGATTCACTCTAGAATCCAAGCCCGCTTGTGTTTCAAAGCAAACCACCTTTGTTTCAAGGCACACCATGACATGAATGCATGTACAATGTTGACAAACATATGCAATTAAGATCATCTCTACCATCTTAATATTTAGCATATCACAATAATTCAACTCGATGAATTATCCACCAATTGTACACAACATTCACAACACTTACATATCATTCACATATAAAAGGTCAATTAATCAATTACGATTCACAAAATCCAATTAACACTAGTAACCATACTATCTCATGTTAATTCTCATTTTGCCAATTATATATGAACATACACATTTAAAATCAAGCAATTAATCATTAAAACTAATGCTATCCAACTACCCACAGAGAATCAATATCAAACAACATCGTTGACATAATAATATATATTTCTCAACATACATATTCAAGTCAAAACACAATTACGGATAAATTCTCAAAATATCGTAATTTACCGACAAACCAAATAGTTAATCTAATTCCAAATCATATTCTAATCAATTAAACACATTAAAATTAATTCAATTATTAATTTAATCAACCAATTAATAATCACACTATATTAATTTAATTCACTTCTATTTCTACTCCATTTCCAATTTTCTAGCATTCTATTGCTCAAGACCATTTTTATTAAAAAGAATATCGCGCTAGCTTTCTAACGCCTCGAACGGAGACTCAAACGGAGTTACAGTTCAAAGGATATGAATTGTTAAAGTTCCAATAAAAAAACAAACACCGACGTTATACACTGACAACTCTAAACATGTCAGAATTACTCAAAACAATTAAAAATATGACTCTTAATAATTCAAAACAACTTTGACAACTTATTGTCGACTCTAACAACTCTATTGACAACTCTAACAACTCTATTGATAATTCTATTAAATTATTATAATTTATTTATAAAGAATATTTAAATTAAACACAATTTCAGTCGATTAGTAAAATATCACAATTTCAACAAAATAACACCACCACGTTAATGTACTAATTAAACTTAGCTACCACGTCAATTTTCATCAAATTCCGGAAAACTAATTATACCGTTCAATTCGGCTAATTCGATCAAACTGGACTGTTTTAAATTACATTTTATTAATCTACTACTATTTTCAATTTTCTTTCATTTCATTTTCTTGTTTCATTCCATAATATATACGATCACATACATGTATATATATATGAACCAAAGTACAGTGGCAATATGTGAAACAGAAACAAAATGAGATAATAAGGTAACAGCAAGCCTAAAATGAATTTAATATGACTTAAATGGCTGTTAACATCCAATTTACTTTATTGTAGCAGACATATGGAAAAGAATATGCAGAGAAAATGGCGAATACTACTTTCAACATAAGAATACATAAATGAAATATACAAATGATAGAAATAGGGGTTAGCTGCCGACCCGCAGTGCACAAGGTCATGCCAACGGTACATGGTCTACGAGACCGTCGTAGTGCACCTTGCTGAATGGCAAGCTCCCTCCTTTGTTCAGTTTCCTTCATATACTTCATATATTCCATTACACACAAAATTTAATATTATTTCTAATTCAATTTTGAATTTCTAACACACAGTAGCAACAACATTATTCACTAATTATAATTTTCTATGAACAACAACAAACAACACAAGACAATGCAATAAATCTACACACCTAATTCCCCACATACAATTGCTCATGAGCCCCATTATAAGAAGAGAACCCCACCCTTACCTTATTCAATTGAAGCAACTCAATGGGTCTCCAAATGCATCTCCAATTTGACACCATAGATGGAAATCTTCAAGCTTCTAGTCTCCCCTTCAAGACATAGCCTCCTTCTCTTCTACTCTTGTTTCTCTCATTATGACAATACTCTTATCATCTCTAAAACCCTAATTTAATAGTTGGAATTGGGCTTAGTCTTTCACCTCCTTTTTATTATTCTCCACAATTCAATTTAGGCCCAATAAAATAAATAACTCTAATTAAATCAAAGTATCACTTTTATTAATAATTCCTTCAATATAATAATTCCGACTTATAAATAATATTATTCTTAATATTATTTTCTGATTATCCGACTTCGATTTATATAATTCCAAATACGCCCTTAAATAACACCGACAATCCAAATTTGACCAATATATCATATTTCCGGTCTAATCTTAATTACTCAGAAAATTCCGAAAACTTCAAACATTATTCCAATAATATTTCTAATACTGAAAATATCAAAACTCTTGATTAAATATCAATCCGCTATCCCGAACTAATACCGACTAAATCGTCTCAAAATACAAAACTTCACTAAACACTCTGAACGTCTAGATTAAGCGAATAATCGAATTTCCGGGTGTTACAACTCTCCCCCACTTAGAATATTTTCGTCCTCGAAAATCTACTTGACAACACCATCGTAACCAAATCTCAAATCTCCAAATCGCGCTTGGTAACACTTCGATCACTACCTCTTCGTCAAAACAACGATTCTCATGAACACAAACACATTACAGTTCTTACCAGTTTTGCAATAATCAACGACTCAATGCAGTATTCTGGCGCATCACACTTATTCCAACAGTCCATCAATCCAAATATCAAGATAACTCATCTTTACCGACTTTTGGCATATAATTTATTACTCCCTCAAGCCTTACAAAAACAGTATCACCCAAGGCTTCTGCTGCTCAACTCTGATAAGTCTCTTTTAAGTCACCATTCTCGATAAAATTCCGCTTACTTATATGGTTCACAAATTCTCGATCCAATACAAACTTTCATCAATATTCATCCTCACATCGTTGTTTACTTAATATTTCCAATCTTTCACTTTGCGACATTCGCTTGCATAAAACGTACCACACCAATTGTTAATCTCATCTAATTCTAACTCAACCATCCCTCTTACCAAGCTACACAAACGCATGGGCGACTATCTTCACGGTAAAATATAGATACTTTTTCTACACTATTAAGACAACAAGACAAATCTATAACGTCCAACACGAGTTTCGTCTACCATTAACAATAGATTGAGGGTGATCAGTTCCCCAATTTGCCAATTAGTATCCGACAACCTTAGTGGAGTATAAATCGTTGTTACATCATAATAGTGTTCTTTCCGAATTTCCACTTAAATCCAATAACACGACATAATCCAATAATTCACTTTGGGTTTTCACAACTTCTATAACTTCTTACTCAATTGATTTTGTCGATGAGACACTGACGTCCAAACATAATACCAAATCTGATTCACAATTACTTAGAATCACACAATCGTCAAACATCTTTAAAACCAACATCTCGTCTTCTCATTTTAATAATCAACAACAAGTTCTGCTTAACTTCACTTTAGACATTTGCGGTAACAACCATTCTTATTCAACAGACTTACACATTTCCATAAGGTATAATACAACTTCTCCTCTTCATAGGTTCAAATGGTACATCCAATTGATACTCGAAACTCAAGATACGAATCTCTGACGTTATCCAAATTGCAAACATCAACGTCAAGCATCGACAATTTTTATGTTATCTCCCAAACTCCTCAAATAACTTCGACGACAAACTGCACCCCATCTCAACATCATCACGTCAAAATCAAATCTATTACAGCTGCGGCAATCATTCTTATAATACACTTCATCTCGTTATCTTTCTGACGCTTCAAACGGAGTTCAAATCAGATATCCGTAACTCAAGCTACGCGCATTCTCGAGTTCCAACTCGGGTTTGCGATTCACAACACTTCACACACCGACTACGCCCGTTAATCACTTATGCGAGTCCAACATAAAGTCTACCGCAACTTTATCACCTTAACACTTGTCAAACGCCGGCATCAGATGCAAAGGCTAAACACGCCGACAAGCTCTCAGTCCTCAACCGTGCTGAACATTGTCACTCTCTAACTTCTGTCTCCCAAAATTATCCTTAACTTCACATTGTCTTCGACTCTGGTTAACATCCAAAACTCTCAACAACACTTGCATCGTCGCTTGTCAATAACATACCTGACCATCCCTTACAACAGAAACATCTTCGAGAAGCAAAATTTCTCCCCCACTTGGAATCAAACCAATTTCTGCAACAAAACAAACAAGTACGGACAGTGTTTCACACACGTGTCGTGTACTAAAGACTAAAACACTGACAGCATTCAACTGTCGCACAACTGAATAAACTCGACAACTTGGCCGGACGGACCGACCTGCTCTGATACCACTATTGTAACACCCCATTTCTACCCGGCAATTATATATAAAAATCAGAGTTTTCAAAATTTCTCAATAAAAAAATGAGGCGTCACATAATCAAAACAAAACAAACCACCTCGTCGCATAAAGCGGATACATAGCACTTTCTTTTAACCAACTAAACAAATACTCAACATATAATACTTTTAAAAACAGAATAACTTCTTTTATTAAAACACAGCGGAATCACTTAAGAATATATTCAACAAAATATCTTCAGTTAACTTATCATTTTGTCCAACCAAAATGAAACAATTAAATAGCAACATCATAAATAATATAAATCGTTCCCCCCAGAGTGCTACGTATCAGAGCGACAACCGACTCGAGTAACGGCAACTAAATCTTCATACTTGAATACCTGCACGTTACCAATATAAAGGCAACGGCGAAACAAGAGAAAAGGGTGAGATATCAAATCATATAAGTGGGCGTATGATAAATTGTATATTAGGATTCAGGCATATAAAATCATTACATCGCAAGTATCAACAGTTACCATACACATCATACTTCCACAGTTCATTAATCTCTCATACTTTTCATCGCACAACAAGTCATAATTATGTAAATAGTATCATCTAATAAATTTCACATATTCAAGTATGCACAAAATTCAATAGTATAATACTCAAAAGATTCAATACTATTATCCCAAATATATACGCAATCCATCATTATCACATATTCACGCATTTAACCAATTATGTATCAAAACATCACCAATTTCAATTATCACATCTCATGTACACATAACAATCACATAAATGTATATATTCAAACATCACATAACCTCAATGTGACTCAATGCAAGACATGTGACTCTATGCATGTGGTACCCAATGTGGACCCAAAGTTCCACCGCTTCCGATTCATATAGAATCTAGCCACGCTTCAGATCCGGACAAGATCAAAGCCACCAAATGTAAACATATAGTTTACGGCTTCCGATTCACTCTAGAATCCAAGCCCGCTTGTGTTTCAAAGCAAACCACCTTTGTTTCAAGGCACACCATGACATGAATGCATGTACAATGTTGACAAACATATGCAATTAAGATCATCTCTACCATCTTAATATTTAGCATATCACAATAATTCAACTCGATGAATTATCCACCAATTGTACACAACATTCACAACACTTACATATCATTCACATATAAAAGGCCAATTAATCAATTACGATTCACAAAATCCAATTAACACTAGTAACCATACTATCTCATGTTAATTCTCATTTTGCCAATTATATATGAACATACACATTTAAAATCAAGCAATTAATCATTAAAATTAATGCTATCCAACTACCCACAGAGAATCAATATCAAACAACATCGTTGACATAATAATATATATATTTCTCAACATACATATTCAAGTCAAAACACAATTACGGATAAATTCTCAAAATATCGTAATTTACCGACAAACCAAATAGTTAATCTAATTTCAAATCATATTCTAATCAATTAAACACATTAAAATTAATTCAATTATTAATTTAATCAACCAATTAATAATCACACTATATTAATTTAATTCACTTCTATTTCTACTCCATTTCCAATTTTCTAGCATTCTTTTGCTCAAGACCATTTTTATTAAAAAGAATATCGCGCTAGCTTTCTAACGCCTCGAACGGAGACTCAAACGGAGTTACGGTTCAAAGGATATGAATTGTTAAAGTTCCAATAAAAAAACAAACACCGACGTTATACACTGACAACTCTAAACATGTCAGAATTACTCAAAACAATTAAAAATATGACTCTTAATAATTCAAAACAACTTTGACAACTTATTGTCGACTCTAACAACTCTATTGACAACTCTAACAACTCTATTGATAATTCTATTAAATTATTATAATTTATTTATAAAGAATATTTAAATTAAACACAATTTCAGTCGATTAGTAAAATATCACAATTTCAACAAAATAACATCACCACGTTAATGTACTAATTAAACTTAGCTACCACGTCAATTTTCATCAAATTCCGGAAAACTAATTATACCGTTCAATTCGGCTAATTCGATCAAACTGGACTGTTTTAAATTACATTTTATTAATCTACTACTATTTTCAATTTTCTTTCATTTCATTTTCTTGTTTCATTCCATAATATATACGATCACATACATGTATATATATATATATGAACCAAAGTACAGTGGGAATATGTGAAACAGAAACAAAATGAGATAATAAGGTAACAGCAAGCCTAAAATGAATTTAATATGACTTAAATGGCTGTTAACATCCAATTTACTTTATTGTAGCAGACATATGGAAAAGAATATGCAGAGAAAATGGCGAATACTACTTTCAACATAAGAATACATAAATGAAATATACAAATGATAGAAATAGGGGTTAGCTGCCGACCCGCAGTGCACAAGGTCATGCCAACAGTACATGGTCTACGAGACCGTCGTAGTGCACCTTGCTGAATGGCAAGCTCCCTCCTTTGTTCAGTTTCCTTCATATACTTCATATATTCCATTACACACAAAATTTAATATTATTTCTAATTCAATTTTGAATTTCTAACACACAGTAGCAACAACATTATTCACTAATTATAATTTTCTATGAACAACAACAAACAACACAAGACAATGCAATAAATCTACACACCTAATTCCCCACATACAATTGCTCATGAGCCCCATTATAAGAAGAGAACCCCACCCTTACCTTATTCAATTGAAGCAACTCAATGGGTCTCCAAATGCATCTCCAATTTGACACCATAGATGGAAATCTTCAAGCTTCTAGTCTCCCCTTCAAGACATAGCCTCCTTCTCTTCTACTCTTGTTTCTCTCATTATGACAATACTCTTATCATCTCTAAAACCCTAATTTAATAGTTGGAATTGGGCTTAGTCTTTCACCTCCTTTTTATTATTCTCCACAATTCAATTTAGGCCCAATAAAATAAATAACTCTAATTAAATCAAAGTATCACTTTTATTAATAATTCCTTCAATATAATAATTCCGACTTATAAATAATATTATTCTTAATATTATTTTCTGATTATCCGACTTCGATTTATATAATTCCAAATACGCCCTTAAATAACACCGACAATCCAAATTTGACCAATATATCATATTTCCGGTCTAATCTTAATTACTCAGAAAATTCCGAAAACTTCAAACATTATTCCAATAATATTTCTAATACTGAGAATATCAAAACTCTTGATTAAATATCAATCCGTTATCCCGAACTAATACCGACTAAATCGTCTCAAAATACAAAACTTCACTAAACACTCTGAACGTCTAGATTAAGCGAATAATCGAATTTTCGGGTGTTACATAGAGATTCAGAGTATCCGGGGTTCGAGCTTTCGGAATGTGTATCTGATAAGAATGTTTTAGAATGTCCGGGGTTCGAGCTTCCGGAATGTATATCTGATTGGAATGTTTCAGAAGTCTAGGGGTCAAGCTTCCAGAATGTTTATCTGATTGGAACTTTCAGAATGTCCGGGGTTCGAGCTTCCGGAATGTATATCTGATTGGAATGTTTCAGAAGTCTGGGGGTCAAGCTTCCAGAATGTTCATCTGATTGGAACTTTCAGAATGTCCGGGGTTCGAGCTTCCGGAATGTATATCTGATTGGAATGTTTCAGAAGTCTGGGGGTCAAGCTTCCAGAATGTTCATCTGATTGGAACTTTCAGAATGTCCGGGGTTCGAGCTTCCGGAATGTATATCTGATTAGAATGTTTCAGAAGTCTGGGGGTCAAGCTTCCAGAATGTTCATCTGGTTGGAACTTTCAGAATGTCCGGGGTTCGAGCTTCCGGAATGTATATCTGATTGGAATGTTTCAGAAGTCTGGGGGTCAAGCTTCCAGAATGTTCATTTGATTAGGATTGATTTGTTGATGGTATTTTTCTAACCAGTTGGTCGACCTGAAAGGAAAAGTTAGTTTTATGTGATGTTATGAATGCAAATGCAATCTTTTCAAGGATCTTTAGGAAATTTAGTTTGCGACATTAGGAAATGACTGGTCACCGCTTCATTTGAAGGATCTTGGTTTTTGTCTTTAAATGTCCTTCTTTGAGAATCAAGCTCACCATACCGAGTGGGTCATCGCCTCTGATTCGGGATACTTCTGAATTCGAAAACACATGGCTAGAGGAAAATAAATCCTCTTGCCCCTAGGCAGGTGCTAATCCTTTGGATTGGAAGGTATCTGGCTAGAGGAAAATAAATCCTCTTGCCCCTTGATAGGTACAGTGTCTTTGATTTGGAAGACAAATGGCCAGAGGAAAATAAATCCTCTTGCTCCTTGATAGAACTTAGTCCTTGATAAGGGCACCTGAAATCGTGCGCCCTAAATTCCTAAGATCCTTGAAAGGGTTGGTTAACATGCAATGTTATGAAGCCGTGATGTCATGCAGATGCAATGCATTAAGTAAAGCATAAGGTAATAAAGACGAAATGTCCTACAAGCAAATCCTGCAAGGAAATAGAAGGGTAAAGCATTAGGTAATAAGGACGAAATGTCCTACAAGTAAATCCTGCAAGGAAATAGAAAGGTTAGATAACAAGCAAGTCACACAAGAGTCCTTAAGTTTAAAGGCTTGCATGAAGTATGACCAGGTGACAACCCTTCCCCAAAGGTACTTCTAAGGATAAGGATGATATCAGCAACGGGTTCTACCAAGTTACTCAGAATTGTCAGCCCCTCTAAAGCACCCTCGAACATGGTACATGCATACCACGCAATGATACTTTGAGAAAGAACCTATCTGAGTTGTAGTATCGGGTAGCGACTATGCCCTTAACATGCATCAAGAGTAGTCCTCCCACTACGTTCCTAAAGGCCAAGATGGGTTAAAGGTGACTAAAGGTCCCTGAGCTCCGACGCACCCAAAGACACATGCGTAAACCTCTCTCATGTAAAATGTAACGCCCGGAAAATAAGTATATACTTGATTTGGACGTTTGTGACGTTTATTGGAATTGTACCGTTTTTGGAGTTGTTTCAGTCGGTATTAGTTCGGGATGGCGGACTAATATTTAATTGAAGGTTTTCATATTTTTGGTACCGGAAATATTATTAAGGTAATATTCCGCGTTTTGGGGCGTTTGAACGATATTTGAGCGTAGGGGCATTTTGGTCATTTCCGCGGGATAAATATTTTCTTTATAAGAAAGAGATATTTGTGAGAAAGGACAAAGGATGGAAAGAAAAAGAAGAGAAAGAAAGAGAAGAGAGGAAGAAGAAGAGCAAAGGGGACAAACAAGAAAAAATGGAGGATTCTCAACCGAATCGATTGTCGATCGTCACAATAGCAAGGTAAGGGGGTGAATCTAATTTATCTTGGATGTATGATTCTTATAGTCTTGTTCTTGTTCTTGTTCTTCTTGTTCCAATTTCCACAATTTTCTTGTGTGTTCTTTGTTTGATCTAAGTTTGTTTGAGAATGATTGTATGATGAATAAATGATATCCTTGTTGTGTTGTGGTGATTGATCATGCTTTCTTTTCCATTTCTATGGCTTGATTGAGTTTGGGTAAAAAGTTAGGTTTTGGGATAGATTGGTGAATTAACCATGGAAAGTGTGATAATAGGTTGTTTCTATGGTTTGTATGTGTTGTATTGGTGTTGTAATGATGTTTAGGAGTGGTTTTGGTGGGTATAAGGGGCCTGGAACCGTTCTGGTTCGTTCTGGTTTTTTCTGGGTTTACGCAGGTCCGCTGAGCGGAGGTGGGTCCGCTGAGCGGAGGTTCTGTTGTAGAAAACTCTCTGCGAAGGTCCGCTGAGCGGAGCTGAAGCGGATGGCAGCTTTTTCTGTTTTTCCAAAACTTCGAAACTTCGTAACTCCTGAACCGTAACTCCGATTTTGTCGCCGTTCGAAGCGTTGGAAAGCTAACGCAATAACCTATATTATTATCTAATTAAATGATTCATAGGATGTAGTATCCCATTATTTTTATTAGGATCAAGTGATGAGTTGTGTAGTGTGTTCAATTATCCAAACTTTGAAACCTTGTAACTTTTGATCCGTAGCTCCGTTTCGTACGCCGTTCGAAGTGTTAGGAAGCTAGTTGGATGTTCTATATGATAGTATAGGCTTGGTTAGCTTGTCATTAGTTAGTTATGAGGGTTGTTGATGAAAACACATAATTGTTTATATGCGCGATATGATTGGTAAATAATCATAGTGCTTGGTTGCAATTGTTGATGATGTAGGATGTAGTAGTGGTTGGTTGATTTTCATAAATGGTTTTGTGAACTAGTGCATGATAAATCATGATGATGTCTTGTGTGAATGTTATCGTATTGGTACGAGGTAGGTGATTAGTTGTCAATGACATGAAATTATGTTCATATGTGTTATGTATTAACGAATGTTCATTTTTGATATGTGACGATGTTTGGTTGTTTGTTATTAGCATGATGTGTGGCCTTATGGCAAGTAATTATTGTTATGAGAATGATGTAATATCATTGTTGAATTGTTGTTATTACAACTTGTGGATGATGTATTGATGAAGTTGTGGGCCGATGGCCAATATTAATTTGATGTGTATAAGTGTGTTATACGTTCATCTATGCCGATGTGGCCAGTATGTTTGAACGGTGAATGTGTGCTGTGTGCTTATTAATGCCTGTGTGGTAATTATGGTGTGATGTAATTGATAACGATGTTATTAATTGGTGATGTATCCTTTTGGATAAAATATAAACGGTGTAACGTGGGTATGTGACCGTGTTATATTGTTGATGATGTTGTTGTCGTGTAATAGAGTCATATATTTGCACAGCATAACATTTCATTACGTTAATGGCGGAATGCTATTAGCAGGTGGCCTGAATTGGCAATTATTACCAGTGGGGGCTTAATGCTCGGTAAAAAGGTGTATTTGCCCTAGTGGCAAGAGGTCATCAGTGGGGGCTAAATGCTCGTGTAGCAACCTGCCTAAAAATTAAAGATTAGAGAGTCGCCACCTATTCTGAAGGGCGAATAGGAAACCTTACGTAGTTGAGAGATCGGGGTAAGATACTATATTCAGGTCGAGGGAAGGTGTTAGGCACCCTCAACCCTTTCCTAAAGGCTAACATTGCAAAGATAAGGGTTATGGCAAATCATAAAGAAAGGTAACAAACAATTAATAGGGTTAAAGACATGATTAAGATTTGGAGGAAGGGGACTCGCCTTGTTGCCAAGTGCCTACGTACCTCCTTATGGAGGATCAGAGTCTACGTAGTTCGGGGGACGGGTTGTACGCCCTTAAGGTTTGAAATTCGATTTGAAGGTTTGAAGGCTTTGAATAGCCTGTCGTAGATAAAAATCTGTATTTGGAGTTTGAAGTTTGAAAAATGTTTGAAAAATGTTTTGAAGTTGTTTTAGATGTTCTGGGCGTACAACCCTGATTTGGCACAATTAACCGCGATGATCAATAGGTTTGATCACCATAGTCAAAAGATTAGGGGTTTTGTATCATTACCAATTCAAATCGATTGATTCGATTATCACTAATAATGGATTATTGTGTTTTATTGTTTTTTGTGAATTTTATTTTGTATTGTTACCCCTCATAACCGATTAACACGATTACAAATAATAACAAGTTGGAATTTAGAAAACAGGAAAGTTAATCATCACAACTAATAAAATAGTTGCAACCATTTAACTAAATAGAAATCATTTGTATTTTATTTTAATTAAATAAACATTTTAATTAAAATTATTATTTGCCCATAGCGATTAATCGATTTAATCGGCACGAACAATAAATTGCATTTTTAATATAAATATCATGTACTAATTTATTTGTAAAAATAAATATTATTACATAAATAAATATATTAAAAGAGATTTAATCAAAATAAATATTTAGTTAAAATTATTATGGTTTAATAGAATTTGATACAGTGTGATTGTTGTTAGGGTGTATAGCATGGGTATTGAGCCTGGGACGTTGGATCTAATGCACTAAGGTTTTATTGGCCAGATTTTGAGGGAGTGTGGTGCGCCTATAGTGCTGTGCACACACTGGATCACGTGTCAATGTTTTTCACAAAAATATTGTCGGAGGAAGGATTCGAACCAGCGACCCTCCTCTCACAACTGCCTCTCTTAACCACTCAACCACATGCGCTAGTTGGTTTATTACACGCGTTCATATCGTAATATGGGAAATCCAGAAACCGAAACCCAAACGCGCGCGAATTTTGAATGAGCCATTGGCATGCTGCCAACTCATCATCTTCCCCAGAGGACCTGCAAAAAAGCCTATCATATATGCTACGGTTTCGCTACCAACACTTTTCGTAGCAGAATCAGTCGACACCCTAAAAACCCCATATACGAATATAAATTCTTCGCGAATATACCTTTCGCTTCGTCCAAGTCTCCTAAGTTTAGTTATACCCATGATTTCCCTTGATTTTACCTTAAACAGAAAAGCCCCAAATCGATTTGGCGAACCCTAACTTGTTCATCAATGGCAACCCGCACCAATCTCGCCCAGAATTTCAATTAAAGGTTCATACACGTTCGCAACACACGTACAAACCATAATATGTAATCAAAACTACATAAGAATGCGTGGATTATCCTACTCGAGTCAAGTTTCAGTGTTACTTACCTCGGTCAATTGGAGATTGTTCTGGTATTGTTGTTGCAGTGTAACGATCCCAATCGACTCAGGGATCTCCAAGGAATCTTTTGCACTCTCCCAAACTCCTTGCAATGCCCCCCTTCCCCAAAACTGAATTCGAGTTTATATGGAGTTTTTTTTGTGTTCTTGATGATGGCTCTCTCTGCAGAAATTCGTCCCCTAATCCTATGCCCTCTCTTGTCTACTTATAGTGAATCAATTAGGTCTAAAGAGGAGCCCTAGAATCTCTTAAATCAAAACTTGCCATAGTTGAGAAACTTGATTTGTTTCTTGAATAATAAGCTACTACATTTGGCCAAAATTTAATTTATTCTTCTCTAATCCAATCATCACGAAATTAGCAATATATTTTATCATTAATATTGATTGGAAATCAACAAAATATATTTTCTACCAAAATATTTGATTTCTCACTTATTTAAATCATTAAAAATCAATTTTAAATGAAATAAAATTGTGTAAAAATCAAATAAAAAGATAAAATTCGTGGCATATGTTTTGGATAACCTATGGGCCAAGTTCAAGTCA
This sequence comes from Vicia villosa, assembly GCF_029867415.1. NCBI lineage: Eukaryota > Viridiplantae > Streptophyta > Magnoliopsida > Fabales > Fabaceae > Vicia > Vicia villosa. The sequence continues at coordinate 97,677,631 of NC_081186.1, read as the reverse complement.
TAAAAGTATGGGCCTATTTGCAAGAAATCCAATTTGATCCTCCTTTTTTCACATTTGGTCCTCCAAAATCACCCGACTTTGATCAAGCATATCTCACTCAATTTTTAAGCTATGAGGGAGTTCTAAGACTTTTTGGAAACCTCAAGAGGTCCTCTATAAGCCACTTTGGAATATATTTTTCATTTGGAGCTTTTATCTTGATCATATCCTCTTTGGGAAAAAACTGCTTTTGGAGGATGCTTGAAAAGGACCTGTAATCTTTTGCCTTGTACCTCTCAAATGAAGCATTTCTAGCCCTGGCTTGTGAGAGACAAAGTTGTAGGGAATCCAATTTCCTTCAAAATAGGCTTTGAGTGGGGCATTTTTGATGTTCCATGTGAAAGTTATGCCCAGTCAAAGTTGGGTTGACTTTCTCCTAAGAAACCCTAATTTGAACCTTTGTGTATTTGTTCATCTCTGAGTTTCTATTAATGGAATCATGATCAATCTTTGATCAAATGATGGTTGTACTTCACATACTAGATGTTGACAAAAATTGGGAAGCTTTGACTATGCTCTGGTGGTGGTTGACTTTTTAGGTCAAACCAGTTGATTATGGATCTTCTGGACTTTGGAGTGAGTGGTCTTTGGGACTGAACCTTGAGCTTTGCATTATTGTGAATGGAATATGGGAGGGCAAATTTTGGGGTATGACAGCTCGATGACGTTTAGTCGTAGCTTGATGCTCGACAAAGGTGTATTTTCCTGAGGGAAAGAAGTCCCAGCATAATGCTCGGCAAAGGTGTATTTGTCATAATGACAAGGGGAGTTTTACTCCGGATTTGGTACCACATGCATATGCACAGTTGAGTCTCATTCATCATTGTCTGTCTTTATAATTATGTTATCATTCATGTGTCACATTACTTATATATTAATTGTGGTTAAATGAGTGGATTACTTTGTTGTATGATTCTTGATGATACTTGTTGGCATTACTATAATTGTCATGCTTTCATTATGAATTATATTCTCACCCTTCTGCTGATTTGATGCTTGAGTGGCATCCTGCAGATTAGCCGCTTTGGAAGTCTTTTGGAAGAGGTAGTTCTCCAGTTGGTCTTGTCGGTCGCTCTGATACGTAACACCGGGGAGTCGGGAGTCTGTTGTTATTTATTTATATATGACTCTTTTGAACATGTATATGTGATAATGTGCCATTGTGTATTGTAAACAACTTGTTTTGGAAAACTCCTCTTTGAGAGTGAGAGATATATGTATATATATATATGTTCATATCTTCCGTGTGTTATGTATCATTTTATTGGCAGGTGTGTATGCTTTTGGCATCGTTGATGTCCGTTTATTTTCTAGGTGTTTGTTTGGTTACTTAGTGTAACATCCTAATTGTGTTGTATGAAATTTTAATTACTCTGATATTTTCTTGCCTAAATGCTTTGGGTAGAATTGGGGTGTTACACAAAAGAGGTACACAATAACCAGTGGAGGCCTAACTCAAGTGCGAACTTCATTTTGACCAACCCCAAGCATGTACAAGGGGGGTCTCCATGACTATGCCGCTCCTATCTTAAGGTGCACTCGAATCCGGGTATAGGATCCATCTTCCATTCAATACCTAAAATAACCTTGAAGAATAAAGAAAGCAAACAAACAATTATTAAAGTGATCCTAAACTTTAAGGTAACCCCTCTTTTATTCGAAAGCATCCCCAGCAGAGTCGCCAGTTCTGTAATATGGTGAACTGACTTTTATAATCGAAATGTGCGGATAGCAAGAGTCGCCACTGACTTTTATTTTATCCAATTGGAAAGGCAAAAAGAACAGGAGAGACCTTTGAAAGATTTTGATTTCGGGGGTAGGTTATAAAAAGGGAAGGTGCACCCTTTGCATCCATGGTTATCCATGGGCTCTTAATTGCTTAGCTCACTTGTTTGTTTGAAAAGTTTGAAGTGTCGTGTGTGAATAGTAAAAGATTTCGTTTAAGGACTTTAGCTTGTAAATAAGCGTAGCCTTATTTTGGAATTGTTTTGAAATAGGAGGTGTGAAAAGCATTTGATTTTTGATTTGATTTGAGCAAGTAATTAAGAATTACCTACCCTAAGTTTGTCTTTCGTGTTCTTTAAGTCTTTCGTTTGAAAGGGTCTATCCATACCATGAGAGGGCAGGAAGTCTTTCAATTGGATGTACGGGTCATCGAAGGGTCATCGAGGGTTATCGTTCGCCACAAGACTGTCCCTACCATAAAGAGGGCAGGTAGTCTTGGGGAAGGATATAATAGTCATTTAGGCAACAGTAAGGATACCTTAGCAATCGAAGGGACTATCACCATTTAATCGAGGGACGAGATCATATTTATCGTAGGCAACTCGAAGGGACTATGATCTTTTATCGGAGGGACGTGGTGATTTTGAATCGAAGGCAACAAGCTAAGGTATCCCTATATTCGAAGGGACTTGACTATTTGATCGAGAAGGCAGCATAAGAGGTGTTACCTTAGAGGTGAGTGTATGCATCAATCACGTGGGTTAGATTCAGATATTTATTTTGTATTAGGTGAGCTATATTGGATTTTTAGTTGTCACTCCCTATTTTACTAACCACGCAGTTATATAACAATTATATTGTGCGGAAATTAAAAGGCAGAAAATAAACCTACAACTATTACAAGGCTTTGGGGCAGTTACATAATAGAGGAGGAATGGAGCGCGAAAATAAACCCTAACTATTACAAAAAAACCTTGGCAACCTGTACATTGATTTCTAGAATTTAAATGGCTGGAAAAAAATAAATAATTAAATAAAGGCAAAAATTAAATAAAGGCGGAAATTAAATAAAACAAAAATTAAAGGCATGCGACATACACTGGAGTGGAAGATGAGAAGAGAATTCGCGAATAAAAATGCGGTTTAGGAAAGTCATGGTTAAAAAGCCTTATGGCTAAAAAAACCTAAGGGTAAAAGCCTAAAACCTAGCCTACAGTTTTCATCAAGATTTAAAATTATATCAGTTATGTAGTAAAGACCTAAATCCTAATTATCTAATTTAATTAACATAAATTAAATTGTTTAACTATTATTATACTATCCTAATTAAATTAATTATTATATTAAAAAACCTAAATAAACTTATCCTAATTAATTGAATTAAAAAGCAAATTTTACAAATTATCAAAAAAAAGTTTTGTTTAAATAAAGAAAATAAAATAAAATAAAGAAAAAACAAAGGTTAAAGATATAGTAAAAGCAAGTAAAATAAGTAATAAAAATAAAATAAAATAAAAAGTAAAGAAACCTGGTGCCAATCTAGTGTGAATCCTGTTTGCTGGTCCATGGTGCGCCGTTGGTTGGCAGACGTTGGATCTGGGATGGCAAGGATCTTGTGGTGGTGATCTGAGGGTGGGTTGTGATGGCATACGCGTAGCACACACTGGATCAACATTCTGTTTAATTGAAAAATAAAATTGTGAAATCTGGGGATCGAACCCCAGTCTTGTACGTCACGCACTTCTCCTCTCGGCCACTCCTGCTATGTCGATTCGCTGTTAAGGAATCATAAAACAACAAATAAATAATAAAATTGGTGGAAATATTCGAAGTCAAAAAAAGAAAGGTCAGAAGTGGGTCCCTCATGTTCATGCAGATCCAATCAAAAGGAGAGAGATGGATAGGGATTATTTTGACTAGCCAATCATATGAAGAGGGAGAAGTTGGAATTTTTAGCCAACCAATGGGACATGGACACGCGGTCATCTTCCTCAACAAAACTCTCACAAAGTTTTTTAGCTACAATTTAGCTATGGTGTTGCTGCGTTTTTCTATCGTAGCAGCCTCTACAAAATCAAAACTTGAACAAAGTACGTTTAAATAAGATTAAATCACGCCCAGATCCAGTAAACAAGAGGCCACGAACTCATTGGAAGCGTTATTTTGGCTTGAGGCGTACTGCAACCTTGAATACGAACAAATCCATGGTTATGCCCTAACAATGGCATATCTTCATCCCTGCACTAAAACTTATGAATAACGGTTCTAATGGACTCCAAGCACCACTATAATCACAAACACACGGTTAGATTGGATTAAAACACCACAAATAATCAAAACGAAAAGTTTAACACAAAGGAAGATGATGAACATGGGACCTGCGTTCTGGGCAGCATGGAGCTCGACCAATGAATCATTCTTACCCTACACCACCATGGGATGATGTTGAAGCGATCTTTTGGCCTTGAATGAGGCTGCCATGAGAGATCCGATTTGCATCTAATTTTGAGTATTTTTCTCTCTTAGAACCCTAGTACCATTGCTCCAATTTTTCGTCCCCTCATTACTGAATGATTAGCATATATATATTGAAAGCATTAGGGTTGATATTTGGAGAAATAATCAATTGTTTGATTTAAAGAAAAAATTGAATTGATTCCTTCACCAAATCTTTCTATTTTTGAGTCTAACTCTATTTGATGCCTTCTCACGTGTTATTTGCCATGTGAATCAATTTGGATCTTCATAAATCACCCATATAATCTTTGAAAATTAAATCATGATTTTCTTGATTTAATTTTGGATTTAAATAAATAACCTCAAAAATAAATATAAAAAAAATCATAAGATTGCATGGGATTATTTTATGGGCCCCCAAGGTGATTTTTAGATTGACTTTGATTTGGAATATTGATCACATAATCCTTTATTATTTATTTTATGATTTCTTTGATTTTAAATTGAATTTAATTGAATAAATTCAAATAAAAATGCCATAAAATCAAGAAATAAATAATATTTGGTTTATGGGCCTCTTATGAGCTTAAAACCACGTGAGAAATCCAAAAGTCCAAGCCCAATGTTCAAAAGTAAGAATTTTGTCCATTTGAGTTCCATGCATTTTCTCAAAATCGCCCAACTCGTGCAAGCCATAACTCTCTCAATTTTTGTCATATGAAGATGTTCTAGGACTTTTTAGAAAGCTTAAAGAGTCCTCTAAAAGATACTTTTGGTTTCATCTCAATTGATTCCACCATGTTCATGTACCACTCTTTGAGAAAAAATTACTTTTTGTTGACTTTCAAAAGGACCTGTAATGTATTAGCTCATATCTCTCAAATGAAGCATTTTTGGACTTGGCTTGTGAGATACAAAATTGTAGATAATTCAATTTCCTTCAAATTGAGCTTTGGATGAGAAATTTCTGATGTTCCATGTGGGAGTTATGGCTGGTCAAAGTTCAGTTGACTTTCTCCTATACAAACCCTAATTTAGAAACTTTTTGATTTGTTGATTTTTTGATCTTTCCTTGATGAACCATGATCAATTCTTGATCAAATGGTGAATGATACTTCAATATAAGGATCTTGACAAAAGATCAGGAGTTTTGACTTTACTTTGCCCACAGTTGACTTTTAGGTCAACCCAGTCGACTGTTGACTTTCTGAACATTTGAGTGATCAATTCTTTGAGCTGAGACTTGATGCTTGTCATAGAGATGATGTGAGATATATTGAGCCATATAGGATGTCTTGGAGCCATTGATTCATTGATTTTCCTTTGAACAAACCAAACCCTAGTTTCTGAGCCTTGTATAGGAGAATGTGTCTTGGAGCTTTATGTATTGATTTGAATTTGAACAAGAGAAATAGTATGGGCAAATTTTGGGGTATGACAGTCATCAATAAGTCTAATGCTCTAAGATCTCAAGAGAGGAAGACACCAGATCTCAACCCAAAACCTTAAGGTGTTATGTAAATGAATTTTCTCTCTTATAAATCCAAAATTTCATCCATTCATAGACAATGTGAGACTTTAATGACTCACACTTGAATTTAGAAGTTAATCTTCACAAATTAAAAGAGATATTTTTCTTCAAGGTGAAACTCGTGAACCAAACGGAGACCTAATACAATCCCCAATACAAACAAGAGCTTTTATTGTTTTAGCTCACAACCAAACAAAAAATTCCTCAGGAAGAATATTTTACACAAGAGATAAATCACTCTTGATAAATTACAAATTAACCTACACCAGAGTAAAGATCTTCACTTAAACTCAAGAGTACTCTCGAACCACTATGGCTAAATATATGTGAGAAAATTGAGAGATTTAAAGAAATGATGAGATAAATGAGAAAGTAGGATCACTACTCATTTTGTGGATGTGTAAAATTTATAAAGAAGCTCTCTAATTATAGGTCAAGACGTAGTCTAAATTTGGAAACAATGCATGAGTCAATTCAATGTCATAGTCGATTAGGCTAACACTACTATATATATATTTTACTTCGAACATGAAAGAGATTTTACCTCGGTTATAGGAGTGGGGTAACTAAGGAGGTCATGAAAATATATATATATATATATATATATATATATATATATATATATATATATATATATATATATATATGAGAAAGAAAATAATTAAATATTATGTATTTTGAAAATAATTAAATAATAATATACTAATAAGTGTGTGTCTAAATGATTTTCATTTGGATTTGTGGAATATTTCTCGTTTATGTGATGCACGGGACGGGTTCGTGTGTCTGACTCTGAACCATATCACAAGCATTTTTTAGTAATATCTTTTTCTTTTCAAAAACTGCCAGGAATAGCAGATTTCAAAAAACTACCAAAAATAGCAGCAAGAGAAAGGCATATCAAAAACTACCAGAAATAGAGCAAGGCAATGAAACTTAATTTTATTTGAAGCCTAATGTTTATTATGCTCAAACTATTTCATGAAACAAGCACTAGAAGACGCAAACTGGATTGTTGCAATGCACTCAAAATATAAGGCCCTCATCTCCTACTGGAAAGTGGAAATAATAACCACATTGACTGAAGATGGATATTTTAAGATGAGGAAGATGAGGAAAATCAAGATTGTACTGTAATCAAATATAAGACCGGTCTTTTGGCCATAGTTTTAGACTAACCAAACATAACAACTATAATCTCTATCATCAATATATAACTAAAACTCTGTTTCATAGAATTTGCTGAGCTGGTAACAATCACTTATACAAATATAAAATAAAATAGTGATGTAATTAAGTGATATAAACATTTTGAATGTACAAGTTCCAATTGAACTAAATGGAAGTAATACTAAAGTGAAGAAACTTAAAAAAAATGACCTATGTTCCAAAACTATTACTACAGTTCCGTGTTGTTTCTCACTCATTCATTTAAATTTATTTTCATCTTCTTCAGTGTCCCTGATTCTACCGCAAATGAAGCTAACCAAAGCCTCAAGCCAATAAAAGAAGCCAGATTCCGCGCCGCCACATATGAAGCACTTACCTTGATTATTATTATTATTATCTTGTTCAGATGATTTAGACAATGGTCGAAGATAAGCCATGGCAGCTTGTTTGAGAAGAGAATTTTTTAAGGTGATCTCATTCATGCTGGAATTCGTATACATGATGTCCTTCAAACTCGTATACGTATACGAAAACGTCCTTGTCACATTCGTCTCTGCCTCCTCCAGATTCAACTCTTGATCACTAAGGCTATGTTTGGGAGTTTGGAGGGGAGGGGAGGGGAAGGCTTCCAAAAATGAAATTTTAAAAAAATATAGGAAAATATTTGACATTTTTTGAAAAAATGATTTTGTTTAGAATGATAAAAGAGTCATTATTATTACTAAATTTTTAATTTTCGGAATACTATAACAACCTAAAAGATATTTGGAATATTTATGTAAGCCCTTCAAAACCCTCCAAAACCCTCCTTCAATACTATTTTTGAGTTCCTCCATTTTATGGGGTTTTTGGTGTTATGAATAAACTCAAACCCTCCAAAACCCTCCTACCCAAAATCTTTTTATCCTTTTCACCCAATTCTTCCTATTTTTCAAAGCCCTCCCCTCCCTTCCCCTCCAAACTCCCAAACATAGCCTAAGGGTTCCTTGGTTTTCTGAATCCGAATTTTGCGAGGATAATTCAGAATTGTGTTGACCTCTAATCATTTTTTTCTTCTCATAAATAGAAAAAAATAGAGATATAGTCTCTGATATATGGACTCAGTGACTGAAGTGGTTTGTTTGTTGTAGAAATTTTAGAAACTGAAAGACGGAATCATTATCCAATTAAAAAATGTACTCTGTGACACATCACTCGTTATCCAACTAAAAAATTTATGTAATGCCACGACACTACTACTTTTATCCAAAGGGTAATTCTAACTTGTGCCCCAAAGGCACATGTTAAGAAATCTATAAATGGAATATTTGAGTTAGATATAGAAACTTTGTGTTTGAAAATTGTGTATTGATTTAATTAAAAGTTCATAGTTAATTTATTTATTTACTTTTTCAATAGAAACATTCCATTTATACTTTCTTAACATGTGCCCTTGGGGCACAAGTTGGCTCAGTTGGCAAATGAGCTTTCTCCAAAAAAGAACGGAACCGGCTAGTTCCCGGGTTCGATCCCGGCTGGAGTCAAAAACGCCCTGGGGCCACGGTGCCGTCGCCTCCGAGCCCGGATCCGGATTAGTCACGTGGGGCCCCTTTCCCCTGCGGATACCGGTCGGTTAACAAAAAAAAAACATAAAAAATTTACATTAATTTATTACTGATTCTTAAAATCATAACCTTCATTTTATCATTTATTACTATTATTATTACTAATTTATTACTATGCTAACAAAGATAGTGTGTGGTCCAACGATGAAATTCTTGGATTTTGAGAGTTTATTCCTTTTAAGATTTCATAATTAATTATTTAATTCTCGAAAAATTAATTAAATATATTTAATTTTTTTGATTTTGTGTAAAATAAAAAATAATTTTGTAAAAACATTTTTGTTAGTATTCTATGGATAGTTTTAAAAGACTTTAATAGATTTGAAATATGAGAGTTTTTATTAGTCTGATATTTAATGGGTGTTTTTGACCGAAATTAAGTTGCTTTTTTTAAGGTACCACACAAATGTTATTTTCTTTTATGAGCAAAAGCTAATTACTTACCTACAATATAATTTTTTTTGTATTGTATTTCAAAAATAAAAATATTAATGAGTTCAATATATTTTTTAAATAGATGTTTTTTTAATAAAAAAAATGGAACTGTATAGTTAATTTATTCGTTCTCTGTCTCTCATAATTGTTATATTGATAAAAAAAATGTATCAAACTAAATACTTAATTATTTAAAAAAATTGAAAATAAATTCTAAAATTGTTCTTTATCTATTAAAAAAATTATAAAGTAAATCATTCATTCTAATTTTCAATATAAATATGTGATTTATTTTTTTATCTATTATAAATAAATAAGAGTTGAAGAGTCCCACAAATATATCACTAGGTCTCTCATGCGAGGCGTTGAGATGAGGTATCCCAGCATGTAGCCCATTTGTATTACTCTTAAGGGTGACAATAATCTTTCTGTGGAAATTCGACATACTTGTATGCCTTAACAGGCAGTAAGGATCTTTCTATGGAAGTCTAGTGTATTCATATTGTCTTAAGAGACGACAAGAATCTCCCAGTGGATGTAGAACTTATTTGTAGTGCCTTAAAAGGTGGAAATGATCTTTTTGTGGAAGTCCAACATATTCATATTTCCTTAAAAGACGACAAGGATTTTCCTATGAAAGTGCAGCATACATGACACTAAAAACTGAAACATTATCCTAGGTCATAAATATTCAAAAGTTCATACATAGGTCAGCAACGCGCCTCCTCTAAAAATTCATAAATAACTTAATTGTGATAATATTTTAAACGAATGGAGTTCCAAGTCTTGGGAACGAGTTGCCCATCCAGTTCTGGTAGATTATATGATCCATGGGGCATCTTCTGGAATATGCCATACGATCCTTCCCAGTTGGACTGCAATTTTCTCTATTGCGCAGGCAGAACTACTTGCCTCACCACCAAGTCACTTTTCTGCATTTCTCTCGGCATTAACTTAAAGTTATATCTTCTAGTCGCGTTTTGCTTGACGGTGAAGTCCCGAATATGGCAACGTCTCTTACTTCATTGATCAATTCAGCATCACAATTTATCCCTACATCGTTAACTTCTTGGTTGATTCGAGAACAACGACATGAGGATGTGTCAATCTCAACGGGAAACATATTATTCGCACTATATACCATGGTAAATTAGGGTATAACCATAATATTTCATAGAGTAACTCAACCCATAACCCTTTGGCGTCGCCCAACATCTTCTTAATACCTTTTAAGATCACCTTATTCGTCGACTCTCCTTGTCCATTGGCTCGGGAATGGATAATAGAAATGAACTTTGTTTGTTCTCCCAACTAGCAAAAAAAGTCAGTAATTGTGGTGCTGGTGAATCGTGTTAAAAATCTAACAAGCCTTTGTTCTAATGATCACATTGATGTATAGATTTAACTCATATGAGACTATTACGTGATAACTGGAAAACTACAATTCGACTAGTGATCATGATAAAGTCTTTCCTTTAGTTCAACGGATCAAGATGAAATGTAGATTCAATATTGTAAAAATAACAAACCATGTTCCAATTTATCAAGAGTGAACCATAGCATTAACTCACCACATCCTAATGAAATATAGTATGAAGTTTCGAAAAATGACAAACTAGGGTTCAAATAATCCTTAGTTATGTCATGTTGTAGTTCATATACTTCATATGAAAGGTAGGACCATTGTCGTAAAACAAAATATCATTTGCATGACACAACATAATTGAATTTTATATGTAGTTCATCTAATTCAGAAGAAAGCTAGGACCTTTGTCTCATAAATTCCATATATATCAAGAAGAAATCTAGATCCATTGTCGTAAAAAGAACAAACCACATTTGAACTGAAAGAGAATGAACCCAAACTTTAGTTCATCTCATCTAGAAGAAAGATAAGACCAAGTTCAAAAAACTAACTAACTAGAGTTTAACTAATCACAAGTTAAGCCTTGTTCTAGTTTATAGTGGTAGGGGGGAGAGAGAGAGAGAGAGAGAGAGAGAGAGAGAGAGAGAGAGAGAGAGAGAGAGAGAGAGAGAGAGAGAGAGAGAGAGAGAGAGAGAGAGAGAGAGAGAGAGAGAGAGAGAGAGAGAGAGAGGGAGGGAGAGAGAGAGAGAGAGAGAGAGAGAGAGAGAGAGAGAGAGAGAGAACAATTTTAATGGAGAAAGAAAGAGAAAGTGTATGGTTCTCATGGAGAAGAAAGAGAAGGGTCATAAGAATTTAATAAAAATGACAAAAATTATCAAATTGATTGTATTTAGAATAAGAATATATAGTGTAGTGTCAAAATTTGGTGTAAAGATAGCATTTCTCTTATAGAATACCACTATTATAAAAATATTCAACAAGATATTCAGAGTCTATGTTGCTAGTCCATGTGATGGTCTTGTGAAATGAAAATGGTTCATACTCATAGATACACATTACTCCAATAGTCTCATCTCATGTTGGCTTTAGCAACTTGTTGTGTGATATTGTATGCAGGTAAGATTATGCACAAAATCTTCTCCAATATTGATTAAACAAGAGGTTTTAATTAACTTTACTTATATCCATTTGATAAACCTATTTTATTTTTGGCCATACATCAATGGACTTACCATTATCCCCAATTATTTGTAGAGAAAGTGTTGAAACAAATTAAAGGATCAAATTTTTACATTAAGGGTAAAAATAAAATTAAGCCATATAATAATGAACAATTTTCCAATTAATTAACAAGTATATATAGTTGGCCGGAAAAACAACACTTATGACTAATCCTCGGGCCATGCCATTCCATGCCGCTTATATTCCCTTTAGTTTGGTATCTATTTATAACAGAGAAAATATGCATTCATTGATTATGTATTTCAATGGTATCAAAAACATGTCTAATTAGGCTAAGCTATATCAATGAAAATGATGAATCATTTTGCATGTTGATCCTTAGAAACAGAGGGTGGGATACTAGGATTAGGGATAGCTTCATCTTGTGATGACGATGATGATGTATTCTGATCTTGTTGTTGTTGTTGTTCTGGTGGTGGTACATCAAATATTGATTGTGAATGCGTGCTTCGACCTGGTAATTGAGAGCGTGGAGATAACATCTGAGGTCCATAAGTGGTATCTATGGGCCCATAAAGCTCAGGGTCATCTTCCATATCTTCGTCAAAATGCACCACATCCTGCATAGTCAGCTGATGGTATTCCACAATTTCTCGTAGAAAACGGTTTTCACGAGAGTTCACTTCATTCTCACTAGCCAATCGAGCTTTCTCAGCAAGAAGTGTCTCTAATTGAAGACGAATCTATTTATGCATATAGATAAGATCCATCAACATTCGTTCATTTTGTATGTGCTACCTGCTACACTATAGATTAATTAATACACATACCAGATCATCATCTGCACGATTTTGCCCCTTCTCACGACCTTCCTTGTCACGCAGTAGTTTATTTTCTTCTTCTAGTTGTGAACATCGCGCTTTGGCGAAAGCCAAGTCTGCTTTCACCGTCTTAAGCTCTCGCAGAAGTAACTTTGCTTTCGCAGCGGTTGCCATTGCCACCTATCATGTTAACAAACATATTCAACATTCAAAACAATAAATAATTTTTTTCTCAATATCTTATTAAATAATTAATCTACATATAATAGTGTTTGACTATGTGAATCAATCTCATCACAATATAATGACATAGTTAGTTGGCACCTTACGTCGCGAGAAGCCTTGAGTTGTGTTTCATGGACAGATTGAGAATTGGTGGTCCCAAGTGTCTGTTTGGATTGTTGTTGCCATGGATTCCACATTAATTGATTCACGTCTTCACATCCTTTAAGGTTACTCTCACCAATTTTTCCAATATCCTGAACAAAGTATAAATAATTTAGACAAACAGGTTGCATTTATGGAATGCGTTTCATGAATTAATCAATTGACCTGAGTTCCACCAGGAGGCATGATTGTGGTATTAAAAGATTGTGATCTCAGTTTTTGGATGTCATGATCAGGAAGTTGTGTGGGCGGATTATCATCGTCCAAAATATCTTTAGCTTTCTGCGCGAGGACGCCCCAAAAACCAGATTTGGAAGCATCGCCGTAAGAATCAAAGCTCTACATATGTAAAATTACATTATAGTACTTAAAGAAGAAAATGAAGAAAAAAAAGAAAAGAAAACAAGAAAAACCTTGGATCTGTTATGATTTTCATGTTGAAGAGGAAGAGAAGAATTGGCGAGAGCAAGTGAATGAGAGGGGTCTCGACGAGCAGCAGAAGCTTTGATGGCTTGAGCAGCAAGGGAATTATTAAAGGAGGGAGTTGCTAAGGAATTATGAATAGAGGACAAAAATGGAGGAGCGCTAATTGAACCATCATTCTTATTATGATCATCTAATAATTCATTCCCATTAACATTAATCTCTTCCTTGAAGGTGGAACTCCTGGATACAACCTGCCTTCTTCTATATGCCATTATTATCAACTCTTTCTATCTCTCTCACATTCAACTAATTTCAACTCTTTTCATTTTTTTCTCATCAAAGTAAATAACCAAACCAACATTTAACACACAAGTGGATGGTGTTTAGAATTCATACCCATTTTTAGCCTCATCCTTTTCTTCTCCCTTAATTAATTTTAAAGAAAGACGTTTTTTAAATAAAATTAGAAAAAAAACTTAGTAACCATCATGATTGAGTATAATAGAAAAGAATACTCTTTTGCATAATCTCCATTAAAGATAAACTCACATTTAATTAAAATTATTAAATAAGCTTGCCTTAACAAATGTGCATCATCATGCCTTTACAAATTTAAAATGCTACAGATCAAAATTCATTTGAGAAAAAATTGGCCTTTTCATAAACTAGAATCCTATTATAAGAGCTTGTATTGCTCAAAGGATTCTATCTGACCAAGACTTGTCATCAAATTTGAAAGTAAGCTTTTGATTTTGTTTATCACTTTCACAACTCAATAACCCCTCACCATAAATATGCATATTAGTTTTTCCTCTATAACTTGTCATTTTATTTAAGGAGTTTTGAGACAATGACATAGAAGTAGGAACCAAAGCAGAGGCAGTATGAATTTCACATCCAAGTAATTTCCTTTTAGCTATTTTTTGAGCAATGGGTCCTAAATCTTTAGTAAATAACACCAAACTGTCTTTGTAGCCATTATCTTGTTGACTAACCTATACAAAGCCACAATATAACCATATGATTAACCAAATCCAAATTTTATGTAGTCTTTTGTAAAATAGCGATAATAGGAGATAAAAAGACTCACATGTTCAAGTAGCTTTACTTTATCGTCATATATAGTTGGAACTATTGACTCATCTTTGTCATTGGAAAATTTTCCATAAGTAGAACGCCTATCAAAACTAATAGATTTACATCTCCGATATTCCTCAATACCTAGACAACTTAAAATGTGTAAGTCATGAGAATTTCATATTTTCTTCATTAAGACTAAATTATTATGAGAATGGTTTTCTTTAGCAATAAAAAACTTTGGAATTGAGCTTCTAACAATCTTAATTTATGTATATGTTTCCTCTTACCTGAACCAACTTTTACATCTATAGCATGATTATGCTTAAAGGTGTCATGAAAATCTATCTTGACGCTTTTTCGGCTTGATGTACCATAGGAAGAGCATGCCACATTATTCGAGGGCACACTAGTTGCTGTTTTATTGGACTTAATGTGTGTTGCGTCCCTAACATCTCTTTCGTTTATTGGAGTCACTTGATGTTTTGTTTCCGAAAACTCTATTTCAAACTTGCTAGGACTGATTCTTAAAACATCAAAAACCTTATTAGCTAACTCACTTATAGCTCGAGCCTACATATTGAATTGGTCATATACAAATAGTTTAATAAAAAGAAATAAATATTTGATAGTGAAAGTTGGATTGGAGCCAAGTTGTTCACAAGAGTTCTATGTCATACCTGTCTGAAGTATATGGTGCCAGAAGAATTAAATTTCATTGCATTGTTGAATATCAGAAAAACATCATGCTACATAATGGTTCAAATACCAAGTATTAGATGACAAACATTAAAGTATAATAAAATTGTATGCATACACATGTTAGGATTCCTACTAAAAATAGTAATATATTAAAATAAGGAGACAATCATTTATGCAAAATCAAGGTTGTAAACCTCAAATTCTTCTAGAGTCTTATACATTCCTTCGTGTAATTTAGCTCTCATAGTGCCAAAATCCATAGGTTCCTGAATAATTGAATAGTAATCCTCAACCTTTCCATAAAAATCCACCAAAAGTGAGTTATAAGAAAAATTTCATGAAATATATCCATAACATACTATGAGTAATTAAGACCACTGACCTCATTTGGATCGACTGGTTCAGCAAATATTTCGTAGATGTCTCTCCTGTATCATATATGTTATGAAGCAAGAAATTGAAAATATCAATGTGAGTTTTTCTATCGGCAACATATAAAATTTGAAGCTAATAAACACCTTTGTAAAGTGTCAACGACAAGTTCAAGTACTTGTTTCTCTGGCAAAATAGTTGATGGCGACTTTGATGGTTGATCTGATACATACAAGTGAAATAAATTAAATGTATTATGAGGTTTATAATATATTACATGAAAATTTATAATTTGAATAAATTATATGTGACACAAAGTATGTAAAAATGAAGCTTACTAACATTTAGCATTTTTCTTTCTGATAGCATCACGTTTCACACCCTGCACATAATTATTTAGATGACATAAATTAAGTATCATGTTAATCATTAATAGAGTAAAACTGATCTAAGATATGGAAGAAAGTTGTTATTATTATATATGGGATAATGTAAACAAACTTAACCTGATTTGGTGACGAGGTGAGATGCTGATGTGACTTGAATTTTGTCTTCTTTTTGCCCTTCATCATGCAAGATATACGTGGACTCCTCCTTTTTACCTCTTCGTTTTGTAAATTCCTATCATACAAATCAAATTTTATCAGTACAAGTGAAAATTCACTCAAAGATATAAGATTAAACACTAGCTTATACAAACCTCAACCTAGTCATTGTACATTCGCATGCAAAGACTTAAAATGATGTACCAATGTTTATTTATTTATTACAATGTACCAATGTTTTTTTAAATATACAGAAATAATATTTTTTAAAGGTAACATATAATGTTTATTGCATTTGGGAGATATCAAAAATCTTAACTATGTACAAGTACTAGAAAGGTAGAGTCATGTGAATTAATGAGTAATAACATGATCATGATCTTGCAATAATGCTTATGGATCAGCAGATCAAGGATCTTTCTTTTAAAATTTTGTTTCAACTAATAAGTGAATTAATATCTTAATCAAAAAAGAAAATATTGAAACAAATTTTTCACCAAATCGACCTCTTGAAATTAAATACCAAGGATACACTTCTTCACACATACAAAAATATTCTTCTCATTACCACTCACAATTTCTTCACTCCAATCAAGGTCCCTCAACTCGATTTCAAAATGAAAAATAATTAGTTAGAGTAATAGAATAGAATAAATTTAAAAAATATGTTCTGATCCATTATTTATGACAAGTTATATATTAACTACTTTAAGACAAAATAAAATATGTTGTGATCAAATTAAGAAAAAGATGATTGTCTATTATTGACAACATAAAACATACATTTTTATATGTTAACTACTTTAAAAAGATTTATATTGTACATTTTTATATGCTAATATATAAGGGGATTAAATAACATTTGTTTACACTTAGTTAGTGTTATGTATATTCAAAAATATTTACTCATACATATTTTACAAAGTTCAACGCTAAATAAAAGTGTTATGTCATACTATTTGTATAATTTTTATATAGGCTTATAATCATTAGATACATCCTTGAAATGTATCAAAATTATAGTCATTGATAAAAATGCTGAAGAAATTAGTATTAATGAATGTAGTGATTTCAAATATACTTCATAAATAGTTGAAGAGAAATGACTTAAAATGATAACTACATTGTATTTATATAATATTACATGTACCCTTTATTTTTTTAATTATTTTTTCCTTTTCTTGGTTTTGAAAAAGTTATGGTGAAGGTAATTTAGTGTAAGTTTTAATATAATCCATAGTTAAAGTCTAAGTTGATTAGAGTTTAAGATTCGTTAATTATTTAGTATACAATTTAGTTAGTTGTATATAAATAGACATTGTGTAATTTAGTTTTTGTCATTCAATAATATCAATCCTTATTTATTTATTCACTTTTTGACATTCAATAATATCTTCGTTGTGACCATTAACACTTCTTCTTCTTCTTCTTCTTCTTCTTCTTCTTCTTCTTCTTCTTCTTCTTCTTCTTCTTCTTCTTCTTGTTTTGCAAGTCTTGCATCACTTTCTTGATTACTTATTTTGTTCTCTGGACAATCACTAGCATAGTGACCATGTGTATAGTGTGGAAGTTGGTAAACAACCGTTAGTCCTCCCAAAGCCTACAAACTAAGGGTTACTCGCAGAATCGACTAGTTGATCCTAAGACACGTGCTAATGCAACAAAGGCTTAACTTGTCCAAATCGACACAACACTTAACTCTAAGAGAAACGGTTTCCTACAAAGAGTTTGAACAAGCAGCTTTTCATAAAAGATGATGATGTTACCGACTAAAGGTGACTCGTGACCGACAGAGGCCTATAACATTTAAAGGAAATACACAACGAATATGTCTTTGGTGAATTCTATCATCATAATAGAATCACTATTATTACCATAGACAATAACGTGAAAAGATAATTCAAACGTAAACGAAAATAACACGAAGTGTTCAAGAGGAATGATTGAAAAATATGGAAATTGCATTGAAGGAAAAATGGTGATTCACGTACATTATCACTCTTGAAACTATTGCTTCCACGCTCTAGGAATGTGAAGTTTTTGCAAGTGATTTTAGTACAAGTGAACACCTGGAGCCCTTTGTGGGATCTCCTATTTATAATACAATAAAGTAACTGCCTACACGTAAAAATAACTACAAAGTAACTGGCTGCAGCCTAGATGTCTTGCTCCACGACCCAAGTAACTGCTCCCCACGTTTTTTGGCGCTTATTATGAGGATTGTTCATGCTAACCGCTAGCATTTAAAATTCAAATTATCCCGCTCCAGTCTTCTTCTCGACACTCCCTTTAGCACCAACATAATCAAAACTCTTCTAAGTCTTCAACTTTCTATATGGTCAACAGAAAAAGAGTCGACCAATTTTCTAGGTTGCGTCGACATTCTTCCTTTGGCAACTTGACACTTTGAACTTTTCTCCATCTTTCCAAACTCCCTTATAGATACACTTTGTAAGGACCAAACCCTTGATCTATGGGAATTTTCCATTAATTGCGCTATCATCATACCTTACTTGTTTTTTTTGCAGTGACACCATGCTTGTGACAATTGAAGCACAAATATGGTTTTTATCAGGTTTTCTTCCACCACCTTTCCCTCTTCCTGAAACACAACCTCTATGATTGTTTTAGTTTAAAAGTCTTATGTGGTTCGACGAACTTCCTTCTTGTTGGTTACCTCTACCGTTTGAATTGTTGTAACCTCTTTTACCTTTGTTGTCATTGCATCTTCCTTTGTCTTTCTTTTCTTTTGCTGATTATGCCCACAACGCTACATCACCTTTTGTCTTGCTTGCAGATCTTTCAGTCATTCTTTGTTTATGATATTCAAGCATCCCTTGAAGTTCTTCTTTTGTCACGCTTGAATGGTCATTTGATTCTTCTTGGTTACAACCACATGATCAAATTTTGGAAGTAACGACCTCAAAATCTTCGCAACTAACCATTTTGATGTCAACACTTCTCCACATATATTAACCTGATTAACCAATTTTGTTATCCTAGAGAGTAAGTCATCCACACTTTCAATTTCATCAATTTGAAGCAACACATACGTCCTTTTATGAGTTTGTAACCTCACCTCCTTTACCTTTTCAGCACCTCCAAAATATTTCTCCAAGATGTCTCATGCTTCCTTAGATGAGTCTATGGATTGATGGATTCTAAGGAGAGATTTATAATCTTTCTTCTTCAAATATTTATGTGCAGTCTTTCCTTCATATGTAGCATTATCACTAATAGGTGTTACACCATTCTTCACAATATCCCAAATGTCTTAATAGGATAAGACAAACTCCATCTGCTTACACCAATTATTCTAATTTTTGGCATTCAAGATGGGAAGATTTGCTGAAAAATGCCAGTTTGGACGAGAAGTCGCCGCTCTATGCATCCCAAGAATCGTAGTTAGTGCTCTAGATACCAGATGTTGGAATCAATCTTGACGGACAAGATTCAACCACTTTCTTGACTGATTCAAGATTCTTATTCTTCCCCTTTCGCTCGAATGATTCAACCATATATACATTGGTTGCAAGACAATTCCCTCACACAATAAATTGAATATAAGAGATAATTTAAAAGAGAAAAGGGGAAGATAAGATGAAATTAGGGTTTTGAGAGAAGAGAAGAAGTTTTTTATTGATTATACTAAATATAAAGTTTCTCTTGTCTAAGTTCACAATTGTGAATTTTCTCAGTCTCGTCTCATAACAAACAATAGGTGCCCTCTATTATAATGAGATTACTTGTACATCAAGCAGTCTCAAACTAATTAATTGTCTTACTAACTTTCACATAATGTATTCGGCTCTTTGGCAAATACACACATATTCAACTTGTTGTATTAGACTTTTAGTCGAAGACACACTGCTTGACTACTTCAGGTTGTGTTCGACCTTCTGTCAAGTACATACAGATTCAACTGCTATAAACTAAATTTGATTATATTAACTACATACTACTTCGACTCTGTCGAATTTACAAGCATGCTTAACACGTAGAATTACATATTTAACAAATTTAAGGTGTATGTTGTGGAATAAACTAATTTATTTTATGTTCAATCTCGTCAAATTATGATAAATACACAAAAAAATAAAATAAAATATATATTTTATTATGTTATATTCCACTCCATTCCATCGTTTTCTTTTCCGATAAACTCTATTATAATTCATCTAGTCAAACGAAACCTTATAGAACTTTGTATTTGAAATTAGTCATAGTTAATTTGGTTAAGGTGACTACATAAAATAAAAATTCATAATTGTGTGTTAATTTTAATTTTCGTTTAACCTATAAAGAAAGTGTATTCTTTTGGTTTAAAAAAAATTAAATATATTTTTAGTCCCTATAAATTAATAAACTTTATCTTTTATTCCTATAAAAAATAGCATGTTTTAGTTCTTACAAAATTATTATGCATATTATTTTAGTCTCTCTTGTTAAACTAATGCGTGTTTTTGAATAATTATTTTACAAGACATGTTTAGAATGTTGTAAAAAAATTTTGAAAAATATTTAAAATTTAATTTCTAAATCAAAATTTTCATTACTTTTATCATTATCTTTTCAATTTTAAAAATTCAAATTTAGTTCTTCTTATTTTGTAAAAATTTAAAATTTGATAAATAAATATTTTACAGTATTCTAAATATGTATGAAAAAAATTATTCAAAAAGTTAAAAATTAAATAATTATTAAATAATTTTTAAGATTTTAGAAAATAACAAAAATTAAAATTACATGTATAAAATTTTTATAAGGATTAAAATATATTATTTTTTAATAGGAACTAAAAATAAAATTTAAAATATTTCTAAAAGTCAAAAACATATTTTAAAAGAAAACTTTTCTCAATAGCTTTAATTTAAGAGTAATGCTACTCTTACACCCAATTCCTACACCCAATACTTACACCAAACACTGTTCACCGTATTTATACGGTGAACAGTGTTTTTAAAATAAAATAATAATATTTATAAAAAATATTTTTTATTTTTAAAATTACGGACGACACTGTTCATGTACAAACGTGCATTAACCAAGTTCAATATTGCATTAACCAAATTTTTACACTGTATTAACCAAGTTTGATGACTGCTAAAAATTATTTTTAATACCTGGATTTTGCATTAACCAATTTCATTACTGTATTAACCAAGTTTTTACACTGTATTAACCAAGTTTGGTGACTGCTAAAAATTATTTTTAATACCTGGATGTTGCATTAACCAACTTCATTATTGTATTAACCAAATTTTTACACTGCATTAACCAAATTTGAATAATGTTATTCTCACACCCATGAACAGTACTTTACAGTAGTCACCAAATTTGGTTAATGCAATGTAAATTGTTGGTTAATGAAGTTATAAAGTTGGTTAATGACACAAATTTAAAAAAATAAAAAAATATTTATTATTATAATAATATTTTACTGTTCATAAAATATATATTTTTATCTAAAAAACACTATTCACCGTATAATTACGGTGAATAGTGTTGGGTGTAAGTATTTGGTGTAGAAAGTGGTGTATGAATAGCATTACTCTTAATTTAATGTACTACTAAAATTATTAATTTAACATAGGACAAGTATGAATTAAGTGGAACTAGTGCAAATAAGTATTTATCCATTTAGTGTTATGGACTACGTGGCAAATACAAGATTGAGTTACATAGTTACTTCCCTGGTATCGTGTTTCAAAGTAAATGAAGACAATTTTTAGAAGGTGAACTCAGCAAAACAAATGTACGTTTCCATGCTCATATTGAAGATTTGTTCCCTCAAAAAAGAAAATTAATAGGATCATTATTAAGTGGATGTGGAAATACTAGAAAAGCAAAGTGGAAGTGAGATATAAATAAGGGTCATGCTAACATGTGCGCACATGTTAAGAGTTAAATGTAGAAATTTTTACTTAAAAATTGTACATTGTTTTCATAAACTTTTTATAATTAATGTGTTTAATACGTTTTCCAATACAAATTTACTATATTTAGATTTTTTAACATGTGCTCCAAGGGCATATGTTAGCTTTATCCTATAAATAAATAAAGAAAATAAGAATTTTTTTTATATTATAAATAAGGAGAAGAATAGTTGGCGCATTTTGGCACTCACAGACTGTAGTTGGAACACAGAACGCAAGAAAGCAAAGCATTGTACTTCGCGGCGGCGACTGTTTCTATAAAACCTTTCTCCGCATCCGATCATTCAACTCAACTCAACCCAACCAGGTACTCACTCTCCTCTTCTTTTCGTTTCTCTTATATTTGTCACCAATTTCAAAATCCAAACCTTTTTTACCGATTTCATTTTTTAATACTAGCTTCAACTTTTGGATCCGATTCTTTATCTCTTTTAGTGTTTTTGTTTTTTACTTTTATCGCTTTCATTCTCAGAATATTCTTTTTCTTTGTGCTTTGGGGGTAAAATTAGGGTTTCTTTTATGTGGAAAACTAAACCCTAACTTTACAAATTTTGTGTGACTGTGTAGAACCAAACTCGCCGCTTATGGATTCGTGCTCTCCCAATGCTGAGAAAAAAGATTGTCAGGTTCCTGCAACTCCTGAAGTTGTCAAAGAAAATGTCGATTTTGAATTGCAGTCTCCTCTTACGCTGACGGTGGTGAGAAAACAGCTTAACGAGACAACCATTCATTCCGGCACCAAGGATGTTGTTTTGGACTCCTTTGCGGATACTCGCAAGAATCTCAATGATTCCAGGAGCTCTGTTGTACGCCGCCTTCCTTTCCGTGCTGATTCTCCTTCAGATCAGGATATATTTGAGTCGCTACATGAAAATCTCTTTCAGTTCATTCTTTCTAAGCAAATGGAGGAGAGGGTTCTAACTCCAATGTCAAATGTAGAACAAGATGAATGTAAATCACCTCCTCCACAGCTCCGTTTCACAGGAATTGCCCATACTTGTCCTCCTGCGCCTCGCAAGCTCAAACATCAACCCAAGGTCATTCTGATGGAGTTATGCAAGAAGCTTGAATTCTGACTCTATGTAGTTGTTAATTTGCATTTAATTATGTACTGCTGCTGATTTTGAGATTCTGTGTCTGATTAATTTGTATCTTACCTAGTTATTGTTATTTTTTGAATGATACTATACTTTTAGAGGAAATAACTGCATCTGACCAAGCTCATATAGATGGATGTAGCAGCAGGATGAGCTTCAATATTGTAAACTACACTAATTAGTTTAGTTTGTGCTTAATAAATCATTCAGATTCAGTTGATTTTAATGGTCAGATTTGCTGTTGTTATTTCAGTTATTTGTGTGATTATTGGTAGGAATGCCAGCCTAGTTAAACTTTTGAAATTCATTTGTTTTGGGTGTTAGTAGTTGGATGGAATAATGCAAGATTGATTCTTGAACTTTTATTGCTTCCTCTCTTGTGAAAAAGGACTGATTTTATTTCAACTCATTTCTTTATATTATTTCTTGGGAGCTTTATGCTTGTAAAAAATGAAACTTTGCATTTGTAAGGGAGAGATGTGAGCAAACAAGGTGTGAGCCCCGCTGCATTAAGTTGGGAAGTGTCACTTTTTAGTGTTTAGAGATAATAGTACTGTTCTGGACCGGTCCAAGTACCATTGAAGATAAACGAGTACACTTTTTTTGTAGAATGCCAACTGGACCTGTTGGTATCAATAACACCCTAGTGTCTTAAAATCAACTTGTTGGTATCAATAACACCCTAGTGTCTTAAAATCAACTTGGTAAATAAAGTAAATAAGCTTAGCAAAATGGGTATGATTTGTCATGCATGTATGTTTTGTTTGTAATTTTTGGCGGACCGAATCAAGGTTTTACACATGCACCATCTATTCTGCCCACACCTTTTTTTTGATGGGTTTAGGTTTTAATAGGACGGATATATCCATTTGACAAAGTTTTTTTTTTTGTCAATTTTAGGTTTTATGGGTGTAGAGTTTGCCAAGTCCACCCCTATTCGTTTTTGGTAGGGTGAGCCAATGATTTCCGGTATGTCATCTACTATTTTACTTTGTTTCATTTTTTTTCGGGATTTGTTATGGAGTGAATATACCTGTTCGCCACCCTTATTGTTCAGCCACTCAGTAAAATATGGAATCACATGTCATACAACTATAACTCGATCTGACTCACAGTGAACGATGGGATCGCATATTGAACCATATGAATATAAGGGATTAGGATTCTCTCCAGCTTCTCCTCTACTGCCCTTTGTTAAGCAGTATTTCCAACCTTTAGATTATATTGCTCTTTGTTAAGCAGTATTTCGAACCTTTAGAATATATTTCTTGTCTACCCATTTTTTACATTTATCAACCATAGGATTTAGAGAAGAATAGAAGCTTAAAGAAAAAAACATGAGAGGATCCATTTTCGAATATAAGTCACTCATTGTTGAATGGAAGGAATATTGAGGAGGAATCTTGCATTGAGCCTCCGTCGAGATCAACAGGACATTAATATATAGATTTTACAAATGTGTAAAATATATAACTTACAGATGTGTAAATACATATAGACATGTGTAAATACATATATATTTTGATGAGGTGAAAAATCCTTTCCAAAGGGCACTGCCAATTAATAGTCAACTACGGATGTTATATGACTATGCTATAATAAAGTTATATACTATAATTTCCTTCATGAAGAAGCACCTTTTAGCCTTTTTGAAAAGCTACACATCCACACTGGTAAATGAAAGTAAATACACCAATTCCCAATACACGAAACGTCAAGACAAAAGAAAAATACACAAGACAGTTCATTTCATGCCATCAAAGAATGTTTGAGAATCATCATGAGGTAAGATTTCATTTCAATTGGTTAAAGTGATGAGGTGGTCTTCTTGTATCTATCTTAAGTTTGTGTTAATCGTGCATTTTAGTTTTATTGAACACTGGTCAAAATCTTAAGAAGATTACATAGGTGAAACCCAATTCAACATACAGAGTCCTATTGCAAAGCCCAACACTAAATTTGGGGGGAAAAGCTAGGATGTCAGTATACTGTTATGCTGTAAAAATCACTGCAAACACATTGAACCAACAACATCAATAGAAAATCTTGAACTCAATTCATTTGAGTTTATTCATTTTTTATATCATCTATGAATCCCAATTAGTTCATCAAAGAAACTAGTCCTTCAACTACGATTCAAACACAGTTCACCAAAGAGAGTAGTCCCTTCAAATAAACTAAACCCCGCTGGTTGTATGAATGTGAGTATTCTAAAAGTCGTGAAAACCCCCTGATGACTGTCCAGTTTAACCAATGTTATAAACAAGTGACTAACTTAATTACATCTTACTCATTGTAGGACTTGAATGTAGCTTCAATGGAAGACAATGAGTGTTGATTCCATTTCACCCAACAACCACCTCTTGAATAATCACATCACATATGTATGTATACGGTGCATAGCGTAAAAATGGAGCATCTATACGCTTTGAGAAAACAATACGAAAGGTACCATATTTCCCCTCTCTCCTTCTTTCTTCCTCAACAAAACCCTACTAATATATAACGATCATCTCCTACTGGTTTTAAATATTATTAGTTCAAAGAAATAAAAGAGATAAGACCCTTGAATTCAAACTAATGTTCTTTGATTTGAATTTGTAACACATAATGCAGAATTTGGGACTAAGGGGATTCATACCCTTTCCTCACACACATAATGACGGCAGCTGTTGCTTTCCCCTAACATCGCCGCTCTCTTTTCCAATGATGACATTGGTATACACCTGATATCAAGGTCATGCTAGCAAGTTATTGGTTTGAACTAAATTTAACCCAACACTGACCAACTCAACTTCATGCTAGTAAGTTATCGATTTGAACTAAATTTAACCCAACACTGATCAACTCAAGGTCTTGCTAGTAAGTTATTGGTTTGAACAAAATTTAACCAAACACTGCCCAACGATGTCTTGGCCTGTCATGGACTGACACATAAGCTGAGAAAACCCAAACTGACAACTCTACACTAAACTAATGTGCTTAAAAGGCACCACAAAAAGTAGCATCAAAATGCTTCTTTCTGCACCATTTATGTATATGAAGCATTCAGATGTTTCTTCTGCAAAATGTTGTTACATTAATCCAGGAACTACGGTAGATGTATAATGTATTTAATTTAATTCTAGAAACACATAATGAATGAGCCAAACAAGCATGTTTCAGAATACCAATGCCTTAGTAAAAGAACGATAACAGCAACGGAATTGAATAAATCACGTAATTTGATAAACAATTAAACACAGATAGCAGAAAGATGATACTGTAAGAAATAAATTTCCAGAATGAGCTTACAGGGGAGAAGAGATAGTTGAATACAAATGACAATAACCAATGGAACAGAATAAAATATGAACAGATTACTTAAAAAATAGCAATTAGCAATGAATAATCAAAGTTTAGTTTTGTATTGGCACTGTTGGTTGGCAACTGTTCTATTTGAAGTATTAACAGCAATATCACAGGAAGCAGAGGAAACCACATGGACTTTGATAAAGCCTAAGATACTGACTTTTCCTTTAATGGTCACAAAAGTGTTTAGGGGCAAAGTACCAGAGATGATATCAGAGTAAAGCTGGGAATTGGAGAGCAACCGGTCGGCCATAACGGTGAGAGTGAGGTTGAATCCTTTGGTGCCACCGGAAGAGATGTGTCCAGCAATGATAGGGACTTCGCCTATAAGCTGGCCTCTGTAATTGAGGTGTGCAGTGGTGTTTGAGTATTTGAAACCAACCTTATTAGGGTTCTTGACAGATACATTGACGTCCAGGGTTACATTCAAATCAACCTTTAGTTTTGCTATATCCAAGTTGATGTCGAAGTTTTCTAGTTTCACTGAGTCAACGGTGTTAACAGGATGCTTGGCTTTGAATACAGTGAAAGCCAGAATGACAATTAGCAATACAATTGCAATGAAAATTATAGTCACTGTGAGACATACTTTTCTCCCTTTACCAGATCCTACTTTCATTCTGATATTTGTATTCAAGTGTTATTCCTGTAAGGATGATTGATTATATGGAAGAAAAAAAACATAAAAACAGTGTGTTTGTTTCAATATTGCCCAAAAACGCGTAAATGAAAATTATATGACACAGTTGTACCTGGTCCAAATCTCAACAAATTGGATCTCTTGAAAACCCTAAACGCGACTTCTATTTAAAAGGGTTCCGCGGTGCGGTTACGATGGACTTATTCAATGGTTTATGGTTTAAGGAATTGAATGGGTTTACAGCCTATTCAAGCCGACAATTTGTAACTCTCGTTTTTCTTTATCTCTACTCTACCCTGAAAAATATTAAATCAGGAGTGTAACTGAATATAGGCAGGCAAATAGCTATTAAATATTAATCCTATTTGTGTTCCTAGGATTATAAAATTTATTGTATAAAATTCTGAAAATTCTAAAATATTCTTCGGATCCATATTTGAACACACCAAAAAAGTGGTTGTTTCGCGTATGTATCTCCGAAACACTTTTAATACGTGAGAAAAGTGTTTCAGATATGCATCTACGAAATCCTGGACAGTGATATATATTTTTAAAATCATCAATGTTTGAATATATAATTAGATTAAAACGATAATAAAAGTGCAAACAGAAAATGATAAGAAATAAAAAACGATAATAAATACAATATATTATTATGAAATAATAAAAAAATAATACATAAAATGTTCATAAATTATTTTGGAATAAAAAAAGTATAGCCTACTGTGTATGCCTAATCCTCATCTCCTGGCCACTTCTCTTCCTCTTGTATTCCGCTGCACTCACTGCCTTCCTAACCATCCTCTCTACGATGACCACCGCCTCAGGACCCCCTCTCTCAATGATTCCTAAGTTCAAGTCCTTATGCCCAATCAATTGTATTCACTGACAAATCGACAAGAGTTCAGTGACATGGTTATCCTAGGCCAATTGGTTCTCTAAGATCTCATTGTGAGTTGGCCTAGGTGGAAGTCCAAGAGCATACAATGTCATGATAAGGTGTGACACTGTGTAGAACCATGTCATGCATCCCTCTACACAATGTCAACTACTTAATGTCCGCATCATCCGACACTCCTCAAGCACCATATGATGCTCTTAATCCTTAAAGATGTCATCGAGATCCTGAAAGACAATGGTGTCTAGAGCATCTTGAAATGGAAATTTGGGTATGGTCTGCACATAGCCAAACTGGAGTATGCATCACTGCAACAGTTACCTAACCATAGTGTTGGTCCCACATGCTAGCCACCTGGAGTACAATGAAATGAAGTCGAATGAGATAATCTCTATGTGATCCTCGAATGGCGTCCATATGATGTCATCATAAACAGTCCGATCAAGATGCATCCGGAACGACAATACAATATAATTTCCTCTATGGGGGATATACACGGCATCCCTCGGCATCTCCCAACTATATTGCAGATCAAGATCAAAACCATGAATGTGATGGATGTGAGAAATGATTCATCCCTGAAAAATGAATGTAAAAACAAATTATTAATAGTAAATTACATTTAATAGTTGGAATGAAAGGTACTGTCAGCAGCGTAGAAGAGCCTGTCAGCTACCCCGTCCTCCAGTTAGAGGCCTCATTCAGCTTTTGGTATAGGTATACCAAACCTTCGCCCCCTCCAGTTCCTCTCCCTCACTGTATCCAAATCCATGAAGTACCTAAGGTATGTTACATCCACGTAGTTTGCAATTTTGTTCACAAAAAGGGGCGTGCCAACCAAGAACATGAAGTAACACCTCAAAGTACAATGACGGTGATACTGAACCAAGAAGGCATCTCCCTCAGTCTTGGAATCAATTGTCACATCAAGGTGGTTGTGATAAAGGTCCTTCAGGAATGAGAACTTGGCATGAGCCCCATTAGTCGAGGAAAACTGCTCAGTTGCCTTTTTCCATTAGGCTCCCAAATAGTTAACCATCCATTCATGGCAACATCACGAGTGATCCAAGAGTGGCTAAGTAACCTTCCTATGATAGGAATGTGTCGTAGGCAAACGAAGGTATCAAGTGTGATCGTCACAACATTTTATTTCTAAACGTGAAAATCATTCACAATCCATATTTTCAATCGTTTTAGCTACATAGAGGTAAAATAGAATTCAGGAATCATTCACTTGGTCTATGTGGTATGATATTTTTTATACTACTTGACATTGTCATACGCTTGTGGCCTATCATGAAGTTGTGAGAGGATTATTGACGTCAATTGAGAAGAATCAGACTTGGGAATTGGTACCACTACTTGAGAAGAAGAAAACTATTAGTGTGAAATGGGTGTATAGGACTAAGCTTAATCCAGATAGCTCAGTTTCAAAATGCAAAGTAAAATTGGTGGCTAGAGGGTTCCTGCAGAGACATGGCATATACTACATTAAGGCTTTTGCTTGCGTTTCAAGGTTTGAGACTATAAGGTTAATGGTAAAAAGTTTTAATAGTATAGACTGGTCCCTGCATCATTTGGATGTAAAATATGCATTCTTATATGGCCCTTTAGAAGGAGTAGCATATGTAACTCAACCCATATGTTATGTGGTAAAAGGAAAGGAACATACAGTATACAAGGTACATAAGGCCTCATATGGCTTAAAGCAAGCTCCAAGAGCTTGGAACTAAATAATTGACCAATTTCTTGCTAACTTGATATCAAGAACTGCATTATGGATGACAGTCTATATGTGTAGGAATCAAAGGAAGTAGACGTCATGATGATTTACCTGAATGTATTTGACTTGCTTATTACGGGCATACATTCATATGCTTTAGAAGCGTTAAAGGCTCACATGATTGAAGGATTTAAGATGACACTCCTTGGCAGGCTATCATACTTTCTTGGCATGAGATTTGTGAAGAGAAAAAAAGGGAATGATCATGCATCAACAAACCATGTGAAAGAATTGCTTGAAACATTTGAGACGATTGAATGTAAATCAGTCACAAATCCTTCTGAGAGAAACATTAATCTAGACGCGTGTGCTAGTGAAGAAAAGGTAGATGCCCCATTATACACACAAATGATTGGCTCACTAAAATATTTATGCAATAGCGAGTCAGATACATGTTATACAGTAAGCATCATGAGAAGATTTATGAGCATTTCAAATAAGTCTCGTGTAGTAGTTGAAAAGAGAATATTTAAATATGTCAAAGGAACCTTGAAGTTAAGTTTGAAGTCTCCAACTATTGTGAGTGAAAAGTGAACAGGTTTGATTGCTTTAGTGATGTTGACTGCTGTGGAGGCAGATATGATAGAAGAAGTACACATGGTTATGTATTCTTATACAGCGAGGCAACCATCTCTTGGTGTACCAAGAAGCAACCAGTCACTGCATTTTCCTTTTGTGAGACTCGGTTTATAGCAGGATCATTTGCCTCATGTCAATCAATTTGGCCTGACTCTTTGTTAAAGGAGCTAAGGTGTGAATACAAAAGTCTATGAAGTTGATGATTGATGATAAATCTGTAATAAGTTTGGCCAATAATCCACTTTTATATGGAAGAAGAAAACATATTGAGACAAGATTTCATTTCATAAAGGAGCAAGTTATGAAAGGTATGATAGAAGACATACATTGCCCTACAAAGAAGCAATTTACATACGGCTTTACAAAAGCTTTTAAGATTGAAAATTTTGAATATTTGAGGAGTCAACTAGAACTTACAAATATCTTGACTTATGGGAGAGTGATGTAATGATTCTAAATGAAGATTATAACTACCCATGCATTTTCATAAGCTTATGTTAAGCTTATATAAATCAATTTTAACAAACCCCTCTCTCTCTTTTGATTTTTCTCAATCTCATTTTGTGTTACTTGCTAAGTAAGTAACAACTTAACCCCCCTCTCTCTCTTTTGATTTTTCTCAATCTCATTTTGTGTTACTTGCTAAGTAAGTAACAACTTTTGTTGCGCGTTTAGTAGGTTAGATGTTAGAAGGACTTGTTTCATTTCCTTCTGCGTTTTTTATTTCTCAAATCTTTTTGATTTATGTTTTCTTTTCTTACAAATTGTTATTATATACTTAAAAAGATATTTTGTTAAACACAATTATTTCATAGGCTTAATATCTTTTTTGGCCTCGTACCTATGTCTCGGAGTTCATTTTGGTCCTCTTCCTTTTAAAGGTTCCAAGTTGGTCCCTTATGATGTATAACTGAATTAAAGTGGTCATTTCTATCAAAAACTGGCTAACGGCGTTACTTTAGATGACGTGGAAACTGAAGTGGATTGGTGGAATGTCTATTCATCACCTTCTTCTTCCTTGTTGCTGAAACACTTTTATATTTTTTTCTCAAATTCAACCCTAACTTAAAATTCCCAAAATCCCCTAATTAAAACCTAAATCATCATCAAATTAAAACACTTTTATAACATATTAAGAATAACAACATATCAATTGTATGGAAAAGAGTTTGTGGCCACATAATGAAACCATTCATTACACCTCACCAATAACTTAACACGTCAGCCATTGCACAATGCAGACTTAAATAACGCTTAATATTCTTAATTTGTGCCAAATTTCTTCTCAACTTTTTAATGATATATAAGTTAATTTAATAAAAGAAAATATCATAGTTGCTTATAACAATAGTTAGATAAATCTTGATATAGTGTAATGATATTTTTCTATCTCTATTTGTTAGATAATTTTTTTTACCAAATTCCAAACAAGCAACGATACACATAAAACAATATACAAACAAGTAAGATTAATATTAGTTAATTGTGCTATAAAACAAAACAAAAACAAAAAAACAATATGGCCTAAGTACATATATATACATCTCCTAACAAACCATTATTTATGAACCCTCTTTTTGAATCCTAACTTCATTACACCTGCTACCTATGAAGTGGAAAGTGGGTGCTAAAACTGCAGTTTCCCACTTTGCCTTATCTTCATCTACCATAAAACAATGCAGACAGCAAGTTCTTGAATTTGGGATGCAAGCAAGCACGACATAGTAATTTGATTGTTTGGAGCAAAAGTTGAAGTTTGTGTGCTTGCAAATGAATCTAACACGCGTTCTTTCCTCTCAACGGTTTGATAATCTGGAATGAACAAAGTAAAGTTTGATCCACGCACATAAGTGCACCTGCATTATTGAACTCGCCACAATAATTTGGTGCTGAAAATATTGTAACTAATTGCCTGTCTGCAAAGAATTGGTAACCGTCTTCAACAACCTGATGAGCCCGACATATAAGATCAAGATCATGTTTTTTCAAGAACTCAGTTACTCTATCTGGTCCGAAAGTGTAGGAAACACCGCGATCATTCTCTCCCCAACCTTTTATTTCCGGGTCTGGATCTGCCCAAAGGAGATCACATAAGAGACCCTGATCAGGCACATCTAATGGCCTTTCTATAGCTTTGATTTGATTCAAGCTCTCCATATCAGGAGAAAGGCCACCGTGCATGCATATGATTTTATCATCAATCACCGCAGCTACAGGCAAACAATTGAAGCAATCCGTAAATATCTTCCATAGGCGAACATTGTATCGTCTTTTGCACTCGTCATAAAATCCATAAATTCTATTAATAGATGCACATTCATGGTTTCCTCTAAGAAGGAAAAAGTTCTCAGGGTATTTTATCTTGTATGACAGAAGGAGACATATTGTTTCTATACTTTGTTTTCCTCTGTCGACGTAGTCTCCAAGAAACAGGTAATTCGAATCTGGAGGGAACCCACCGTACTCGAATACTCGCAATAGGTCGGGATATTGCCCGTGTATATCTCCTGGAATGGAATCAACCATAAACAATTTGCAATTCTAAATTAAACATAATAATAGATATTATAGAGAAATGTGATTAGAGATACCACAGATGTTAATTGGAGCCTCTAATTCAAGTAGATTTGGCTGGCTCAGGAAAACATCTTTTGCTTTGGTGCAAAGGTTGCGAATTTCTGACTCTCCTAGTTGAATCCGCTTTCCTCTATTATTTCTTGTTTCCAAAAGCTTATCTATTAACCCATCCAATCCTTCCATGAAGCGAAACACAAATAATAGAGTTTTTGTTCTATTATATGATGATTACTCTTACCAAATTCATGAAGCTAAACAACGGAAGGCAAAAAAGGTTGTTATGTTATGGGTTCAACGTGATATTGAGAAAACAAGTTTACAAAAAACATGGTTAATTTTAGAATAGAGTAACATATTTTTGTTTTATCAATTTGACTTATTTCTATGGTTCACAAGTTGAGGATCTAATAGCTACCAACCAATGGAAAGCAGATTGCTAACCTTTTTTTTCCCTCACTAAAATTAGTAACACCTTTCATGTTAGAGAAATACTTGTATGTATACTAAGTATATCAATATGCTTATAAATCCAAATATTTAAAATTTTCTTTTTAAATTGGAATCATGAGTAGCTGTGATAATGAAGGAGATACATTTTTTTTTAATTTTTTAATTGTTAAAAAAATTATGATTGATTGTATGTAAAATTAAATGTTATTTTTCGTACATAGCTAAGTATTTTCTTTCACATACAATCTGTTCTAGACTGGGCCGACATTTGGCCCAAACAAACATTAATACGTTGGTTTTCCAAAATCGTTGGTTCGCCAATTTTTATAGGCTTTCGTCCGTTTTGTCAAACTCTCACTTATTTAATAGCTTATCTGATCCAATATTCAAATTAGATTGATGACCCTTCCGATTCACGATTCAACTGAACGGTCTGATACGGTTTTTAAAACACTGTCACCACATCTCAAGTTTCTCTCACTTTTATTTTTATATTTGTTAATCCTTCTTATTTGGCACATGATTGGCCTAGTTATTAGATTGGCCTAGTTGATTGTAAATGTGGATATGACTTAATTTCTCTTATTTCTAATATGTGTACACTTAGTTATTAGATTGACCTACTTGGTTGTAAATGTGGATACAATACATTCTTTTGCATTTGATAATATTTACAATGCACCATTTGATCTCATATATACTGCTCTATGGGGTTCTACACCCACTTCATGCAAATGTGGATACAATACTCATGTAAATTTGTTGTATTATATATACTCATATAAACTTGTAGTTGTCCTAGATTATGTATTGGAATCCACATGAAACTCAAAAATAGACAGTGGGTTTGAAAGAGCATGTTGTTAGTGCGTTACTAACTATTAATTGTCATGAAATCATTATGATAATCATTACTATACATACATATGTAGGTGTTAAACTGTTAGCTGTTTCTATTTCTAGTAAATAATCATGTGTGAATTGTTGAGAATCAAGTGTGAGAAAGAAGTCTCACATTGGTTAGAAAAGGAAAGAATTAACACTTTATAAGTGATAGAACTCACACACTTATAACCTTAAGGTTTTAGATGAGTATGTGGTGCGTCTCTCACAAAGTGTCTCAGCTCCCTCGTTGTGACCCCTTCGAATTTCCACATGAGGGGGACATTGTGTATCAACCCACACTTGATATCAAGTGTAAGAAAGAAGTCTCATATTGGTTAAAAAAGAGGAAGTCACAAAATGTGAGAAAGAAGTCCCGCGTTGGTTCTTCAAGTGAGACAACCCACATACCTATCACCTTTCCCTTGTTGACCCCCTCCCCAAGTAGCCTCCAACATGAATAACACACTACTTTGTTTGAGCATCAAGCGTCAAACATTTCAGCTGACAATCAGAATTTATTTAACATGTTTAGAAAGAAAAATTGAGTCTTTGTAAAGGATTCAAAATCTATATGTCCCTTCAATACTGCCCTGCTGGGTCTTTGAGACATAGTATGGACTTATATCTCTTGAAGAAACAACAGCGGTCGGCATTGCATTTCTAGAAACCTTCCTTGTGCATGAAGCTTTGAAACTTCCTTCCTCTAAGAAACCTGTAGATGTTGTTGATTGGCTGTAATTTTTGGTAAAACTCATTGTGTTTCTATCTTGCCAAATCTGGTGTCATGACATGCTTTCTACTGTTGTGAAGTTTTTCTTATGCAGGCCTTTACCTGATGTCAAGGCCGATGTCATGACATTCGCAGCTGTTACGTTCTTTTCTATTACTATTTATGGTTATGTGATCTGATAAGATCCTATGCGCTTTATTTGGTAATGTTGGATTCTGATCTGATTCAAGGACGTCTTTGATGGTTATTTTTTTAGTTCCTTGATTTATGGAAATTAATTTTATTAGGGTTAAAACTAATTTGGATCCAAGGCCCAGCTGCTGTGCTTTATGAAGGCTATATATTCTACGAAGAAGCTGCTGATCATATTAGGGTTTTTGTTTGAGAAGCTTTAAGAGTTCTTTGTTTTAAGTTTTCGTTCTAGCCTTCTTGTAAGCCAAACAATCATCATGATGGTTGTCTTGGTCTAGGTGTTTTGAGTTGTAAGAAGTACTCAAAGCTTTTAAGCAAGAGTACTATTGTACTTGATTAAAGCTTTTAAGCAAGATCAAGTTGTGTCTTTGAAGTGTGTCTTCTTTGCTATTCGTTGAGTGTTTTTCATCACTGTTGTGATTGAGGGGGAGTCAGTAGGATCTCTGATCTAATTTGTTTAGATTGAAGTTGCATTGGGTAGATATTAAGTGAAAGGAGTAATCTTGATCTGTATTACCTTTAATTGATATTACTTATAGTGGACTTCCTCCCTGGCTTGGTAGCCCCCAGATGTAGGTGTGATTGCACCGAACTGGGTTAACAACTTTCTTGTGTTGTTATTCTGTTTACTCCTTGTTCATTTGTTTAAAAGCATTCAGAAAGTAATGTCGTGACATCCTGTTCGACATCGCGTGTCTGAGTCCAGAATTTCAATTGGCATCAGAGCAGGCACCCTGCCTGTTTTTACTGGGTGAGACCTAGGGACAGCATTTTCTGGTACTATGGACAAAGAAGGTGGTGGATTTGTGATTAGACCACCCATTCTGGATGGTTCCAATTATGATTATTGGAAACCTCGCATGGTGGCTTTTCTGAAATCCGTGGATAGTAAAGCATGGAGAGCTGTGAACAAAGGATGGGAACATCCTGTCATTACTGATAAAGATGGCAAGAAAACTCTTAAACCAGAGGAAGAATGAGACAAAGATGAAGAGGCATTGGCGCTTGGCAACTCTAAAGCCTTAAATGCTTTATTCAATGGAATTGACAGAAATATATTCAGACTAGTACACCAGTGTGAACTAGCCAAAGATGTCTGGGATACCCTCAAGACTACTCATGAGGGCACCTCCAAAGTGAAGATGTCAAGACTTCAACTGCTAACTACGAAGTTTGAAAATCTAAGGATGAGAGATGATGAAAGTATTAAGGATTTTCATATGAATATACTTGATATTGCTAATACCTCAGGAGCTTTGGGAGAGAAAATGTCTGATGAAAAGCTGGTGAGAAAAATCCTTAGATCCCTACCTAAGAGATTTGATATGAAAGTTACAGCTATAGAAGAGGCACAGGACATCAGCAAAATGAAGGTAGAAGAGTTAATTGGATCTCTTCAAACCTTTGAGATGGGGATCAGTGAAAATTCTGAAAAGAAGAACAAAAGCATAGCTTTTGTGTCCAACTCTCAAGAAGAAGCAGAGGAAAGTAGAGAAGAGAATCTATCTGAATCTATAGCTATGCTTGGTAAACAATTCAACAAAATTATGAGAAGAATGGATCAGAAGCCAAGACCTAATGCCAAGAACATCTCATCTAACATCAGTAGATCTTATGACTCTGGCAGAAGAGCAAAACCAGAAGAAAAGTACAATCACAACAAAGGGATTCAATGTCATGGATGTGAAGGGTATGGACATATTAGAGCTGAATGTCCTACTTATCTCAAGAAACAAAAGAAAGGATTGTCAGTCTCCTGGTCTGATGAAGATTCTGAGAGTGATTTTGAAGAAGAATCAGCCAAACATGTCACAGCCCTTACTGGGGTTTGCAATTCTGATGAAGATTCTAGTGAAGATGAGCTAACCTTTGAAGAACTGGCAACCTCCTACAGAAAGTTGTGTATCAGAAGTGCTGAAGTTTGTCAACAAGGTGAAAAGCAGAAGAAATACATAGTTCAGTTGGAGGCTGATAACAAAGGGCTTAGTAAAACTATATCTGAACTAAACAGTGAAATTATCATGTTACAATCCAAACTTGATCAGATGTCAAAATCTGTAAAAATGTTGAACAGTGGCTCGGATATGTTGGAGGAGATTTTGCAGATTGGAAAAAGTTCAGGAGATATGTCTGGTATAGGATTTGTTGGTGCAAAGAAACATTCCCAAGATAGTAGCAGAACTAAACCTGAAGCTGAGATGTTGAAACCAATGTCAAAACATGTGACTCAACATCACGAGAAAAGTGAAATGAAGAGAAAGTTTCAAAGATGGAGATGTCATTACTGTGGAAGATTTGGGCACATTAAGCCCTTTTGCTTCAGATTATATGGATACCCAGATCAAGCTCCTTACTACAAACCTAAGCAGATCATGCCCATCCAGAAGCAACAATGGAAACCTAAAAATATGGCTTTAATAGCCCATACATCTCTTAGAGTTTCAGCCAAAGAAGATTGGTATTTTGACAGTGGATGTTCCAGACACATGACTGGAATCAAGAATCTGCTTGTTGATATCAAGAATCATTCTACTAGCTATGTAACCTTTGGTGATGGAGCTAAAGGAGAAATCAAAGGAGTTGGAAAACTAGACTGTTCAGGAGTGCCAAATTTAGAAGGTGTTTTGTTGGTCAAAGGCCTGACTGCTAACCTCATAAGCATCAGTCAACTCTGTGACCAAGGATACCAAGTCAACTTCACTAAAGCTGAGTGTGTGGTTACTAATGAAGAAAAGGAAGTAGTAATGAGGGGAGTCAGATCCAAAGATAACTGCTACTTGTGGGTGTCTCATGAATCCAGCTACTCAACTGTATGTTCTAAAGAAGAAGAAGCAAAGTTGTGGCACCAAAAACTTGGTCACCTTCATCTAAGAGGTATGAAAAGGATTATTTCTCTGGAAGCTGTGAGAGGAATTCCTAAGCTACAAATTGATGAAGGAAGAATATGTGGTGAATGTCAGATAGGAAAACAAACCAGGATGTCACATCCAAAGGTTACACATCTGACCACTTCCAGAGTTCTTGAACTGCTCCATATGGACTTGATGGGACCAATGCAAATAGAAAGTCTTGGAGGAAATAAATATGCTTATGTGGTTGTGGATGACTACTCCAGATACACTTGGGTAAGCTTCATCAGAGAAAAGTCAGATGTGTTTGATGTTTTCAAGGACCTATGTCAAAGAATTCAAAGAGAAAAAGAAAATGGTGTTGTGAGAATTAGAAGTGATCATGGAAAGGAATTTGAGAATAAAAAATTTGCTGATTTCTGCTCCTCTGAAGGAATACATCATGAATTTTCATCCCCTATTACTCCACAGCAAAATGGGGTTGTTGAAAGAAAAAATAGAACTATTCAAGAATCAGCCAGAGCCATGATCCATGCTAAGAATCTTCCTATCTACTTCTGGGCTGAAGCCATGAATACTGCTTGTTATGTTCATAATAGAGTTACCTTAAGAAAAGGAACCTCTACCACCCTATATGAGATCTGGAAGGGAAGAAAACCCACTGTCAAATACTTCCATGTGTTTGGTAGTAAGTGTTACATTCTTGCTGATAGAGATCACAGAAGGAAGATGGATCCCAAGAGTGATGAAGGAATCTTTCTGGGCTACTCTACAAACAGTAGAGCCTATAGAGTGTTCAACTCAAGAACCAGAATAATAATGGAGTCCATAAATGTTGTGGTTGATGATGTCCACAATCAAGCAGATGTCACAGAAGATGTCGGAACATTCTGGGATATTACAGCTGAAGGATCTACAAGAGAAGATGATTGCAGTCCTACTATCACAGAATCTGAGACTGAACCTCCTAACAAGAGTCCTTCTATAAGAGTTCAAAAAAATCATCCTAGTGAACTTATTATAGGATATCTCAACATGGAATTACTAAAAGGTCAAGGGAAGTAGTTTCAAACTCTTGTTTTGTGTCAAAAATTGAACCTAAAAATGTCAAGGATGCATTAACAGATGAGTTCTGGATTAATGCCATGCAGGAAGAACTAGGCCAGTTTGAAAGGAATGAAGTATGGGAGCTGGTACCAAGACCTAAAGGTACTAATGTCATTGGAACAAAATGGGTTTACAAAAACAAGTCAGATGAACTGGGAACTGTTGTCAGAAACAAAGCAAGGCTAGTTGCTCAAGGATACACTCAAGTTGAAGGAATTGACTTTGATGAAACCTTTGCTCCAGTTGCTAGACTTGAGTCAATTAGATTACTGCTAGGAGTTGCTTGTACTCTAAAATTCAAACTATACCAGATGGATGTGAAGAGTGCTTTCTTGAATGGATACTTGAGTGAGGAAGTTTATGTGGAGCAACCTAAAGGTTTTGCTGATCCAAACCATCCTGACTATGTGTACAAACTAAGAAAAGCTCTTTATGGCCTAAAACAAGCCCCTAGAGCTTGGTATGAGAGACTAACTGAGTTTCTTACTGGTAATGGGTACAGGAAAGGAGGGATAGATAAAACACTTTTTGTTAAAGATGAAGGAGGAAAGATCCTGATTGCTCAAATCTATGTGGATGATATTGTGTTTGGTGGGATGTCAGACAAGATGACTAGACATTTTGTTGATCAGATGCAATCAGAATTTGAAATGAGCCTAGTTGGAGAATTAACTTATTTTCTTGGGCTGCAAGTTAAACAGATGGAAGACTCAATCTTTCTCTCTCAGAGTAAGTATGCTAAAAACATTGTTAAAAAGTTTGGAATGGAAAATGCTACTCACAAAAGAACACCAGCTCCTACTCACTTAAAGTTGTCCAAAGATGAAAAGGGAACCAGTGTTGATCAAAGTTTATATAGAAGCATGATAGGAAGCCTGCTGTATCTCACAGCCAGTAGACCTGATATTGCTTTTGCTGTTGGGGTGTGTGCTAGGTATCAAGCAGATCCAAGATCAGTCATATCAATCAAGTCAAGAGGATCCTGAAATATGTGAATGGTACTTGTGAGTATGGAATGCTCTACTCTCATGGGTGTGAACCTATTCTCACTGGATATTGTGATGCAGATTGGGCTGGAAGTGCTGATGACAGAAAAAGTACTTCAGGAGGATGTTTCTTCTTGGGGAATAATCTTATTTCATGGTTCAGCAAGAAACAAAATTGTGTGTCTTTGTCCACTGCAGAGGCAGAATACATTGCAGCAGGAAGTAGTTGCTCTCAGCTTGTTTGGATGAAACAAATGTTAACAGAATACAATGTCACACAAGATGTCATGACATTATATTGTGACAACTTAAGTGCCATTAACATTTCAAAGAATCCCATTCAGCATAGCAGGACCAAGCACATTGATATTAGACACCATTACATTAGAGATCTTGTTGAGGATAAAATAATTGCCTTGGAACATGTTGCTACAAATCTTCAACTGGCTGACATTTTCACAAAAGCTTTGGATGCAAATCAATTTGAAAATCTAAGAAGTAAACTAGGCATTTGTCTTTGTGAAGGATTATAACAATTAATTGGGTGTGGGGCCAGCATTATTTCTCTCTCCAAATATTTGATATCATTACACATTAAAGTGTATTTTCCCCCCCTTTTTCAATTTGCCCAAACGGTTTCCATTCCCCCAAAACCTATCCTCCACACTCACGCTATCTCTCTGTGTCACTGCATTCACAAACCTTTACCCAGCATTCCATTTTCTCTCATCATGTCTCAGAGTTCTCCCTCAAAGAAATCATCTCCTTCCTCTGAAACAGCATCAGGATCTAGGGCACCCAATGTGGTGAGTGATCAAGATGTTGTGTTGAATGTTGTGCCATTGAACTCTGTTCCTGCTACCGATCCTGTTCATAATCCACCAAGAAAGATGCATGCAAGAAAATTAACTGGTGGATCTGTTCCAGAAACTTTTTCTGTTCAAGGTAGAGAGGGCTCTGCTTATGTTCATAATGCGATCGCAGGTATTGTCACAAGAATCTTGAATGAAGGGCACCAGGTTGATGGAATATCTGTTCCTCTAGCCCAAATTCCTGCCTCTGAGAACAGCAAAGATGATCAAGATGGTCAAGATGATGCTAGCAAAGATCAGGGTGATGTTGAGACATCTGTTGACAACAATGATGAGAAGACCCCTGGTGCCAAAGATGTTGAGACATCTGAAGCTATCAATGTTGAAACATCTGGTACTAAAGATGCTGAGATTCTTGAACCTAAGAAAGCTGAAGAGGTTCCTGCTGCTCCTTCTAAAGAAACCCTTAATGAAGGCCCTACTGTGCATGATGTGGTGAATCTGGATGATCTGGATGATTCTATTGACATTGCTGATGATGAGCTCATCTCTAGCATCTCTCATAGAGTCAAGACTCGTAAGGGCAAACAGGTTTGTGATCAAGATTTTTCCAAACCTCAAGTTACTCCTCAAGTTACTCCTCAAAAGAAGGTCACTATAAAGAAGATCAAGAAGGTCCCTGCTGAACCTTCAACCACTGGGAGCAAGACTGCAGTGAAGAAGAGGAAGGAAAGAAGTGTTTCTGCCCCTGAAGATGATGTCTTAAGTGATGTCCCTGACATCCCATCAAAGAAGAAGATTGCTGTCACAAAATCCTCCACAAAGGTTCGTGATGTTCCTCTGGACAACATTTACTTGCACTATGCTTCAAATGCCATCCAGTGGAAGTTTGTTTATCAAAGAAGGCTGGCTCTTGAAAGAGAACTAGCAAATGATGCTCTGGAATGTCAAGAGGTCATGAAGCTCATCAAGTCTGCAGGTTTGATTAAGACTGTCTCTCATTTTTCAAAGTGTTATGAAATGCTTGTGAAGGAATTTATTGTGAACTTGTCTCAAGATTGTGGTGATGGAAGAACTGATGATTTTCATAAGGTGTATGTTAGAAGAAAGTGTATAGATTTTTCCCCTGCTGTTATCAACCTATATCTAGGTAGAGATGCTGAGGCTCAAC
This sequence comes from Vicia villosa, assembly GCF_029867415.1. NCBI lineage: Eukaryota > Viridiplantae > Streptophyta > Magnoliopsida > Fabales > Fabaceae > Vicia > Vicia villosa. The sequence continues at coordinate 97,635,749 of NC_081186.1, read as the reverse complement.
CTGAGCTTGAAGTGACTGATAATGAGGTGTGCAAAGTAATCACTGGTGGTAAGGTTAAGAAGTGGCCTATAAAGAGCAAACTGTCTGCTAGTTCTCTTAATGTCAGGTATGCATTGCTACACAAAATTGGTGCTGCTAACTGGGTGCCTACCAATCACACTTCTACCATTGATGTTGGCCTAGGAAGATTTATTTATGCTGTGGGAACCAAGACAAAATTTGACTATGGGACTTATATATTTGATCAAACTATGAGGCATGCTGGTACCTCTGCTACCAAGCTCCCTATTGCATTCCCATCCCTGATATGTGGAATAATCCTCAAGCAACACCCTGGAATTCTGAAAAGTAAAGATTCTGTATGTAAGAGGGAGAGTGCTTTGTCTTTTCACTACAAACTGCTCCAGAGGTCTGATGACATGACATCTGCTGGGACATCACAACCCAGCAAATCTGTGAACAAAGCCCTTCTTATTGCTGAGCTGAAAGAGACTTGTCAGGAGTTGGACAACAGGAAGATGAAACTTGAAAAGCTTATCCAAAGTCTTGAGCAGTCTACAGATGATGACCTTGCTGGTGAGAGGGATGGTGACAATATGGATGAAGACAAAGGTGCTGAGGAAGAGGCTGAGGATGTTGAGGCTGAGGGTGCTGAAAGTGGGAGTAGTGATGCTGCTGAAGAGACTAGTGGCTCAAGTGATGACAATCCTGGTGGCTCTAGTGATGAAGACAGTGATGGGTCTGATGATTAGCTCTGATTCTGATTGTGTTTTGGCTCCTTTTGTGGCTAAAAAGGGGGAGTAATGGTGGTTTAATGGTGGTGGTTTAATGGTGGTTGTTTTGTTGTTTTGGTGGTCTTTTGGTTTTTCTTGTTGGTCGATGGACATGGTTGTTTTTTTGTTGTTTTTCTTTATTTTGGGTGTTCCCTGGTTCTCCCTGACAATGACAAGTGGTTTCTGTAACAGTTGATTAAGTAGATGTTTTCTGGTTTTCTGGTGATTAATCAAGATGATGCTGTTGTTTGCTTACAGAATTTATTTTTCTGTTGTTGGCTGCTGTGTATGCTCTGATATCTGTTTGGTTACATCAATTAGTGTTTTAGCCAAAAATTTGCCAAAGGGGGAGTTTGTAGATGTTGTTGATTGGCTGTAATTTTTGGTAAAACTCATTGTGTTTCTATCTTGCCAAATCTGGTGTCATGACATGCTTTCTACTGTTGTGAAGTTTTTCTTATGCAGGCCTTTACCTGATGTCAAGGCCGATGTCATGACATTCGCAGCTGTTACGTTCTTTTCTATTACTATTTATGGTTATGTGACCTGATAAGATCCTATGCGCTTTATTTGGTAATGTTGGATTCTGATATGATTCAAGGACGTCTTTGATGGTTATTTTTTTAGTTCCTTGATTTATGGAAATTAGTTTTATTAGGGTTAAAACTAATTTGGATCCAAGGCCCAGCTGCTGTGCTTTATGAAGGCTATATATTCTACGAAGAAGCTGCTGATCATATTAGGGTTTTTGTTTGAGAAGCTTTAAGAGTTCTTTGTTTTAAGTTTTCGTTCTAGCCTTCTTGTAAGCCAAACAATCATCATGATGGTTGTCTTGGTCTAGGTGTTTTGAGTTGTAAGAAGTACTCAAAGCTTTTAAGCAAGAGTACTATTGTACTTGATTAAAGCTTTTAAGCAAGATCAAGTTGTGTCTTTGAAGTGTGTCTTCTTTGCTATTCGTTGAGTGTTTTTCATCACTGTTGTGATTGAGGGGGAGTGAGTAGGATCTCTGATCTAATTTGTTTAGATTGAAGTTGCATTGGGTAGATATTAAGTGAAAGGAGTAATCTTGATCTGTATTACCTTTAATTGATATTACTTATAGTGGACTTCCTCCCTGGCTTGGTAGCCCCCAGATGTAGGTGTGATTGCACCGAACTGGGTTAACAACTTTCTTGTGTTGTTATTCTGTTTACTCCTTGTTCATTTGTTTAAAAGCATTCAGAAAGTAATGTCGTGACATCCTGTTCGACATCGCGTGTCTGAGTCCAGAATTTCAGAACCTTCGGGCTGGTGCATGTAGATCTCTTCATCTAAGTGTCCATGAAGAAATGCAATCTTCACGTTCAATTGCTCAAGGTAGAGCTCTTTGCAGGCCACAATACTAAAAACTGAATGGATAGTATTGAGCTTCACAACTGGAGCAAAGATTTCACTGTTGCTGAAATCCTTTGACAACTAGTCGGGCCTTATATCTCTTGGAGCCATCGTATTCTTCCTTCACATGATACACCCATTTGTTGTGAAGTTCCTTGTTTCCCATATGTAACTTAGTTAGTTCCCATGTTTGGTTTGAGTAAACTGGTTTTGTAATATTGCCCTTAGTTAAAAGATGTTCCTTGGAAATCTGATACGTTATAATATATGCCTCTTCATCCTCACAAGTTAAAAATTGTAAATAGTGCATAGTTTCATAAAATGTATGACATAGAATCCAATTCATTTTGAGTACAAAATTTAAATCATGTAACTTTGTACTTTCTGGAATAAATATGACATTACTATAACTGAAAACACAAACAGAATTCGAAAACAAAATTCAAAACTAGTGAAATAATAAATATTACATGAAACAAGAAGAAAAAGAAATTCTGAAACCTAGGTTGTTATGTTCTTTTGAGACATGTACATAGATTGTAGATCACTTGGCGGTTACGAATAAGGATGATTGCATATAGGATTCCCCATGAGATGAAAATAATGATAGCACCTGTGTGGGAAACATAGCTGATTTTCATTACTGATATTGCGGTTGGTAAGATAAGTATGCATAAGATTATTGTAAAAATGCTTTTGTTAACAGAGAGGTCTAGAGTAAACAGTAGTATAAATATTTGAGTGATTAAAGACCCAGGAACGAACAACACAATTTTATACCATTCAGGTAAATGTTCTTCCCTATCACTCAGCGTAGGGGTGAGCAGCTCAGTCACGCATAATAACATTGACATTATCACTATAGACCCAATCGTCGCTTTGTCATGTTCTTCCATCTTAATCCTCACTTGGTCTGCTTCATGTTCTTCCATCTTAATCACCACTTTGTCTGCTTCATGTTCTTCCATCTTAATCATCACTTTGTCTGCTTCATGTTCTTCCATCTTAATCATCACTTTGTCTGCTTCATGTTCTTCCATCTTAATCCCTTGATCATCTCCTCCGCTTTTGTCATTACATTCTTCTTCAATCACAATCACTTGAGTTTCTCTATAAATATAAGAGACGTGTATGCTCCTACAAACATTTTTCAAACATTTAGATTAAAACAAGAGTATGCTATGTATGAGGGTAAAATCAATAATACTACCTTGAATTGGAGCTCTTACATTCTTCCTTCATAATAACTTGAACTTCCATATTTTTTGTCAGATAGATCTCTAATGTACCACTTTTTTATACTTGAAATGTAGTGTGCGATCTCTAAGGTGGTATATGATGACAAGGACTTCAAACCACATGAAAGTTAGTTATTCATTGACATTCAAACAAGGAATGAGTGTGCTTTTTTTACTCAAACATTACATCTTTTAATCAAATATTCACCAAACGTGTGGTATCTTTTTTTGCTGTCCACAAGATAAATTTGTTACCATTTTTTTAGGGAATTTGTTACCATTTTCTTTTCAAAATAAATTGTCACCCTTTACTTTTTTTTAAGCATTAGTTTATTAAATATGTTAGAGAGATAATGTTTGAAACTTTTAAAGCACATGCACATATTTAAAATAGTTTCAGTGTCCTCTAACAAAATGTTATCAACAGTTATTTTAATTTTATTCGGCGATTTGGCATAATATATCTGTTGATTGAATATTAGGTTTTAATTATTTCACTCACAATATGCATTTTCTTTTTTCTTTTTAATGTAATATAATTAATTATTTCTCTTCCCTAATATATATATATATATATATATATATATATATATATATATATATATATATATATTAAATACATTTTAAATTAAAATACTTAATTATTAACATTTTATTTTATTTTTGTTGATATTTTCTTAGTAGAAGTTTGTAATTAAAGTTTTAATGGTGCTCAGATTTTGTTTTAATACCTGAATGTCATACCATTCACATATTGTTCTTCATCAAACAGTGTCATACCATTCACATATTGTTCTACATCAAACAGTGTCATACCATTCACATATTGTTCTACATCAAACAATGTGTTGATATAAGGATTACTTTTTTTGCCATTACAACAGTCGGCTCCCTTTACAGAAATTAATTGAACACGTCTCAATCTTGGCATGAGTAATTGTAACTTGTGTTTTTAACAAGAATAAAATTACTACACCATTTTTGCATTACTCCAACTGCACAGGTTCTGTGACAGGAGGTATACAATCTACCTTATACCGTAGCACCTACAATCATCAGAAATTCATCAATATAATTAGTAAGCATATTATATTCTGTAATCAGTCCAGATGGAACAAATAGACATGATAAATACCTTTCTAAAAAAAGTTGAATGTGTGTTGTCCCATATCAGTTTATAGCTTCCAGCCATTAATGTGCAGAAGTTCCCCTAAAATTCAAGACAAATATTTACACATCAAATGCCTAGTGAAGCAAGCATACAAATTGTAACAAACATGGAAGACTCACTTGATCAGACTCGTATCGGCGGTAAGGCAGCATCAGCTGTGTCAACCAATCAGCCACCATGAGAATGAAAAATGGCAAAACAGACATCAAATTAGAGAACAAAGCTTCTGATAATCTAAAGAAACCAAATTAAAGTACAACACGCAAATGACATTCAAACTTACAGTCTTTTCCCCAGTAGGACTTGCAAACTCCAAAGTAAATCCAATATCCTGACAATAAACAAAAACAAGTTTACTATAGAAGGATGTCTTAGAAATATCATGACAACTCGTACGCGCAAAAAAAAAAAACTGTAGCAGCAATACCATATTTATCTTGCCTTGTACTAAAGAAAAATCCCATGCAATATACGAGTTTACCGAGTCCACTGAGAGTATAACCTGAGTTTCAAATATTATCATAAATTTTCATAAACTAAAAAGCAGCATAATGCAAACAATTCTTAAAAATAACTAAGAATACAGCTGAGTTGCGGATTCAATTATCAACAGGAAATTTATAAATTGTTACATGTTATGTACAACAGGAAGCAAACATTTTAAATTAAACAACAGCTATTCACTGTTCTTGTAGAAAAAGATGTTAATAAAGTTCACAAGCCTTGTAAATATACCTCAAAAGTTTTCCCAGCTGGAACACTTATTTCTTTGAAGTCGTCATTTTTACTGAAAAGGACAAATTTAAGTGTTGGCTTGAAAATAGTATAAATCATACAAGAAAGTGAGATTTGATTTTTACCTCGCTTCCACTGCACCGGCAACATCTGCTGGAATGAAGAAAGGCGAGTTTGCAAAGACCCCACTGATCAAAATTACCAGTAAGTAAGTTATTCGACAAGAAATAAAATTCTAGTAACACAAGTGAGAACAATGACTGATTTCCATTCACACTAGGTTTAAAATTAGCATACATCACTCTTTTTAAGAATATATTACAAATTGTAGTATTCATCAATCCAATTATTATTTAAAAGTTAATACGTAACAAATCAAAAACTAATTGATGTTGCATAATGCATCGCACCAATTCAAAAATAGCAAGTTCTTCAACGAGAAATAAATCTTCTAATGTTGCATACATTTCCGTGAAGCTATCAAATAATTTAACATTTAGCTTGGCACGATACTCTGCTTCTGCACTCGAACGTGTGAATATGCTCTACTTCTTGCTCCGGCATGAGATCAAATTACCTCCAACAGGCAACAACCCATACTAGGAGATGTCAAGGTGAAGAAACTAATTTGCAACAACCAAATTGCGGTACATATTACTTCCAACCAAGTTTTTCACAAAAGAAATCAACTGTGAGCGATAAAGTTCTTTCAAGACATTATTTAACTTAATCTTGACCATCAGTGTATATAGCTGCATGGTTTGAATTTACTTTGCTCTCTGGTATGAAAATAAATAACACTAAATATATAACTATATATGTGTGTGTGTAGATAATTTCCATAAATTGTGCATGAAAATCAATATTCTGTAAAAGAAAAATAGAAACAGATTTAAAGCGAGCAACAATTTTATGTACTTAGAACAGAAAATTAAAGGACGAGCATTATCAACTCGAGCATTATTATACCTAAGAAATGTAATGAACCTCTCAAACTCCATGGTGTAGACATCAACAGCTTGTTCCAAGACAGCTAACTGTTCCCTTTTTCTAACAAATTATACCCACATAGAGAACACAAGGGGGTTAAAAGTGCTCTACATTGTACAAAAAATATAAGAACACCACAACCGTTAAGGAATCAAACTATAAAAGTCCGTCAATTATATTAAGTAGTAGCAGAATTCCTCTACAGGCTGTAGGCAGACACAAAGGGAGGGAAGTAATATGCATAGTTCTGTACCATCATGAAGTAACTTTTAAACACAGACGAAATAAGAAACATCATTTAACCCAAAAAAAAAAAGATAACAAGAAACATCTTCATAAAACTAGATCCTCCCTCTATTGATATTGTCTAGCACCTAAAATCTTGTATAAACATAACATATTCTGAACCTTGACAGATCAAACCCGAACAATTAGTAGTGGTTGTTACATTCAACTAGTTGGTTACATAAAGAAAGTAAAAAAAATCAACATGTTTACTAATAATGGGCAAAATCCAAGCCAAGACAATCATAGCCAAAACTAGCAAATAGTTACCCCAATGATGTCTGCAGCTTGTAGGTTGTAGACATGGCATACGTCTATAATAGCTGATCATCCACAAAGAAGTACTACATTTCAAATCAACAACTAAAATATTCATTGTCCAACCTACTCGGTATATTAAATAAAACCCTTAGGCGAGTTTGGTGCAAAAGGGAAGGGAGAGTTTTATGGACAAAGGAATGAGTAAAGGGAAGAGGAAGAGTGGTGGTGAGTAGTCCACCCACCTTGCATGAGATTTTAGTTTTCTTCATTGGATTAAAACCCTATAATATTGTGGAACTCAAAATGCATTGGGGGAGGAAATTGAATAAGTTTTCAAATACATTTATAAGGGTATCATCAAGATATTGAAACAAAAAAAATTCTAAAAAATTAGACTAAGGACATAGGTCCTCTACGTTATTTTCTTGGAATTGAGGTAGTTCGATTGAAGCCAAATATTGATATCTCTCTGAAAAAGTATGCACTTTATACTTTAGAAGAAACAAGTCTAATACATTGTAAATCAGCCGCCCCTCTCCTGTGGATCCGTATGTAAAGCTTTTTCCTAGTCCAGGAAGATACCAAAGACTACTAAAAAAAAAGAATTATTTTACCTTGACCAGACCATACATAGCTTTTATGGTTAGTGTTGTGAGTCAGTTCCTTAATACTCCTTGTGACAGTCATTGGAATGCAGATGCTCGAATTCAATACATCAAAAGGTTACTTGAAAAATGACTTGTTTTCGTTGATCGGGGCCTATACAAGTTCCCTTGGATATTCATACGCTGATTGAGCTAGAGCGTGATTGATAAAATGATAAGCAAAATACTTTGGTTATTTCATTTCGTGGATGGGAATTTAATTTCATGGAAGAGCAAAAGGTGTATTGTTGTTGCTTGATCGAGTAGAGAAGTCGAGTCAGGTATCAAATTGTGGCTCATGGCGGCACAAGTGAGCTTGTGTGATTGAAACATTTACTATTAAGAATTACATTTTGAGGTTGGCCCTATGTGACTTGTATGTGCTAATCAGTCCGCTCCACCCATCTTCTCCATTCCAGTTTTTCACGAAAGAACAAAACATATAGAATTTGTTGTCATTTTGTTTGGGAAACGATTCTCTCTAGAGTCATCAGAACTTCCGTTGTCAATTCTAAGGATCAACATGTCGATATCTTTACTAAATCTCCATAGTGTCCTAGATTAACTTGCATATGTAACAAGATGTATGTATGATATATTTTCTCCATATCGAGCAAGGGTGTTGAGATATTGATATTGATTATAATTAGAATTGTTGGTTTTAGGATCATGATAGATCATTCTATTTAGATTACATCTCTCATGTGTGTGTGTGTATGTTGAGATACTGATATTGATTATAATTAGATTTCTTGGTGCTTAGAATCTAGATAGATCATCCTCTTTAGATTACATCTCTCGTGAGTGTGTGCATGTGTTGGGTGTCTCCATAGTGGATATGTGTCCATAGCAATGATGCAAGGTATCTTGCAATTTCTTATACCAATAGATAGAACTAAGAACATCACAATCAAACCTGAAATCTAGCATTGAAATACCAAAGATTCAAGGAATCTCACAATTTATTATGCCCATAGCGTGCCCACGATAATGAAAGGAAGAATCGGACATAAAGAATCATTGAGGTGAGGCTGTATAAAGGTGGTCCATAGCGATGACGTTGCTCCTCCATGGGCCTACCAGTAGATAAGTGTTATCAAGTAATTGTTATTCACACACACACACACACACATAAAGTGCATATATAAAAAATAAAAGTTGAACAACATTGAAGAAAGTAATTTTGTACCCATCATCGTCATTAATCTGCCTTGTAAAATCAAGCAATACCTATAACTCAAATTGAACAGTTATTTAGAATATCAACAAATCATCAGCCAAAAGAACCAGCACCAAAAGACAATAATATAAACAGCAACATTTGTCTAAATTCATCATACGTATCACATTGGTTATATTAGTCATGAATCAACCTAAACCTGCTAGCAAGGAAGGAGGAATCGAGAGAGATGTAATTAAATCTATGAATCAACATTCTTGTCACACCATGTTGGTCAACACACTAAGCTTGGTGCATGTATAACTCATCTGTAGATCTGTTGAAAACTTGGTGAAAATAACTAGTTGGTTGTTAGAGAATAGTGCGCACATATATTTGTGGATGTATACAAAGGACAGCATGCGGAAGATAAGAATGCAGAATATCTATTCACTAGCTTGAGGGGAAGTGTGGAAAATCCGTGTTTTAGGAATGTGTATATATGAGGAGTTTGTAACTTGTAACTAAGTTCAAGTTATCTTGCAGTTAGTGTAGATTCCCTATATGTACTATTCATTTGAGGAATTAATCAGTAGTTACCTACAATTTTCCATACATATGATGGCTATCAAGGCATGTGAAGCTACTAAAAGGATGACACTGCAACGAAGACAATTAACCAGAGTTTGGAATACAATTTCCAAAAGAAAATTCCACCAATAGAAAGTGGTTTCACCAGGCTTATGTTGAATATTATGTATCTCATGAAGCTTTAAATATCATGTTGAGAAAGGACGAAACAAAAGATTAAATTTTGATTGTCTAAATTACAAAGCAGAAGCTTTATTATATAGTTATAATGTCGATAATTACAAGAATTAAGAAAATCCTAATTACCGTAATTTCAATGTATATTTATCCTATTAATGTCATTTGTACATATGCCAACACAAACTGATACGTCCATGTTACATAGAAATACCTAAAGAATAAAGCTAGGCCCGTTACAAAAATTAAGTTATGAATAAGCCAAAACAAGTTGCATAAGCTGATTAAGCAGGCAGTCTGAGAGAACAAGAAACAAAAGAGGGAAAGGAAAAAAAAAAAGGACCTTGTATTGAAAATTCAAGATAACCATACCTCAGGAACTCCAACTAGGTACTTTACGAGGGTTTTATAGACTCCTGTTGCAGAGCCAAGCTGAGCTAATTGCCTTCTCCTATGACCCATAAGTGGCTTAATATATTTCTTATTTATCCAAGCACATTCAACTAGACATGAGTGGAGCCTCACCTGTCCATTTGTTGTTTCCACAGAAGAGCATATCGATCACGTATGCTACCACCAGAATTCACCAAAGCGTCTACCTCTGCTTGTTTATTCCTCTCTGAGCGTTCACGTTGTTGTCTGAGGAGAGTTCCTCGAAAATCTTGAGGCAGATATGTCATAACTACATATACAATTGGTCAAGTTAGAGAAGAAAAAGATTGAGTGGACCAAGTATTCGAAATAAACAACTTACTGCTGAATCTGGACAAAATATGAATTAACTTAAATAGGCAATTAGAAGCTAGTAATTGAAGTGGGATGGGCGGGGTACCTGTGTTAAATACATGGTCAGCATTTTTGATTTGGAAAGATTCCAAAATCCTCAAAGTATTATCAAGTTTATCTTTGAGGTTCCCAAGCATAATGGAAAATTCAACATTGTCAGGATCGGACTGTTGTTTCAGCTGCATCAAGAAAATAGGTGTTAGATTAACGATGTTAAGGAGAAGTAATGAAGTTGGCATTGAAAAATATAGATTACCGGGTGAGGGCAGTTAGAAGGTTGAAGTAAAAAGATAGTTTCTTCAATATACTCTCTATTCTTCCACATATTTTCATCAATCTTATGGGGAGGTTGGCTCTCAGCTTCATTTATTAATATGCTTTCTCCTGGATTGACATATCGGTGTGTCAGAGTGTCTGATGTCAGATGCTTGATGATAGATCAAGAGTGTAACAGCCCTAACTATTAGTGTCAGTGTCGAAGTCTATGCTTGATATATAATAATAATAAAAAAAATAATAATAATGAATGCAGAGATAAAGGAGTAAACCATGGATAGGAGGATGTTGAGTGAGCAAATGATTGGCCATAGAACGAAGCTGAGAAGAAAGACGAGAGACATCTGGAGAAAGAGGAGGAGTAAAGGGGTGTTGATCGTAGTAAGAAGCCAGAAAAGCCCTAGTTATGGGCACCAAACCCTCTGTAGAAGCCATCGGAATTGGATTTTCAGATCTCTTCAATTCAATTCAACGTTTATTCCTCTTGGATATTCTCTTTACTCCATCGTCAAACTCAATTCCACAGCGTATTTTTTAGGCTTATTTTCCTAACCTTTCAAATAAATCAGTTACTTTCATTATTAACATATTATGTCAATTTTTATCATTTAATCTTATTAATAATTAATCTAATTTATTGACAATTTTTCAATGCACCTCATGGATCTCTTACCCACCGAATAAAATTTTACTTTTGCTCTATGTTGTCGTAGATGCACTTCGAGAAGCAACCCATTTATTCAAAAAAAATGATTTCTTCCGTAGGTACATATACAGAAGTATAATAAACTACTATCTCCGTCCCACAATGAGTGACCCATTTGGAATAAAATGATGTCCCAAAATAAATGACACATTTCAATTTCCAATAAATATTTTCCAATTCTACCCTCTAATTATTAAATTTTTCATTATTCTCAATACATAATAAGGGTATTACAGTAAACATATTATTCTCTCTCTTACTTTTAACTACTTTTCTTAATCTTTGTGAAATGGTGGGCTGTGTCACTCATTGTGGGACGGAGGGAGTAGTATATATGGGAGAAAAATACACATAAAATCAGTTATGGGATTTTTCCGTAGGTGCACCTACATAATGGCTTAATGTCACATTATTCCGTAGATGCATCTACGGAAGTGTCTGATATAGTTTGAACCAGCATGATCACTCCTCCCATTCTTTCATTTCTTCAACCTCTCCATATTCCACTCCCTAAAAACCATACATCATCAATACCTTATTTTACTCCAAGACTCAAACTTTTTGGTGCAACAAATCAAAAGGAGCAAGAGGAGTCTGAATTTCAGATAAATATTCATCTTCAACCACTACATTGTTCACATTATACAACTAAATTCTATGAAAAAAAGTTATGCTGCTTCTGTAGGTGCATCTACGGAACATGGTGAGGAAGAACACTTCCGTAGGTGCATCTACGAAATAATTCTTGAGTTGTTTTTTCCAACAGTTTTGTAATTCTATGTTATTTTGGCAATTGTTTGCAAATAGGTATAGTGCACCCCGATAATACTTTAAGAGAATTATCTCCTTTAGTCGATGTTTGTACGAGTGTTGATGGGGTAGTCGCAAAGATGGTATAGAGGTTGGAGGTGACTTTAATAGCAAGCAAGACTTTGATGATCATGAAAGCATGCTAACATGGATTCGTAGGAATACAACTAACCTTGGTTTTGGTGTGGTAATAGGAATATCGGATAATGGTACGGTAAGAAGAAACTCGTTTGTAACAATGATGTGCGAAAGAAGCGGGAAATACTATCCTCCTTTAAAGATTTTTAAAAGAGACTACACATGTACTAGAAAATGCGAGTGTCCATTTAAAATTCGTGGTTACATGTTGGCTAGCAAGAAGTGGATATTCTCTATTATTTGTGGCTTGCATAACCATGATTTGTGCGTAAAATTACAATGACATCCTAGTGTCTGTCAGCTCAATTCAGAAGAGAAGACATCTACTAAAGACATGCCATTGAATTTTGTCCAATCGAAAAATATACTTGGCACATTGAAAAGGAAGGAACCCAACAATGTATCGAATATAAGGCAAGTGTATAATCAACGGTACCGCAATATTAAGGCGAGTAGGGGAGATATGTGGGATACAACAATTGTTGAAAATGTTGGATGCTAACAAATACGTGTTGCGGTACAAAACTTGTGATGACGAAGTAAAGGTCCGAGATATTTTTTGAACTCATCCGGATTCGATAAAGTTGTTCAACACTTTCCCAACAGTGCTCCTTCTCAATTCTACCTACAAGACCAACAAGTATCGACTCCCATTATTTGAGATGGTTGGTGTTACATCCACCGAGAAGACATTTGTCGTTGGTTTTGCTTTTTTGGAGTGTGAAAAAGAAGATAATTTTAGGTGGGCATTGGAGGTGTGTTGTTCACTTTTCAAGAAACAAGTCGAGATGCCTAATGCGATTGTTACGGAGTGGTTGTTGACCAAATAATGGATGCATGGGCTCGTATTACAAGTTCGTCGACAAAAGAATTGTATGTCGATTCCGTCATGTGAAAATATCCTGATTTATTGAAATATGTTGAAAGCACCATTCTTGAAAAGGTGAAGGAGAAGTTTGTTTATGCGTGGACTGATAAGGACCGACACCTTGGGAATACAACCACCAATAGAGTTGAGTCGGCACATGCTACTTTGAAAAATTGGTTGTATAATAGCAAGGGTGATTTGTGTTGAGGTTGGAACACCATAAATTTCATGATTTCGAACCAACACAACGAGATACAAACCTCATTCAGTCGGAGCTTTACGGTGTTGGAGCATTGATTTAAGGACAACATCCTTTACTCTCAATTGATCGGTAATAAGTCTTGGTCCGGATTGAATTATATCTTTCACGAGGCCAAACACGGTGTAACTTTTGGTGGCGATAGCGCATAGTGTGGTTGCATTATTACTAGCACGTATGGTCTTCAGTGCGCTTGTGTTATTCCTAAAAAGGTGAGATTAGGTGAGCCAATAAGAATGGATGAAGTCACTCCTCATTGGAAGATACTTAGTTTTGATGATGATGATTGCATCGAAGGAAAAAAATTGAATATCTCTATTACTTCTGAATTGAAGGCGATAGAAGAGAGGTTTTCAAAGGCCAATAACAACATGAAACTATACATCAAAGAACAATTATGGAAGATTGGATTTCCAAAAACAACCGACATGAAACTGTCGTCTCAACCGGTTAAGACAAAGGGTGCTCTGAAGAAAGTGAAGCATACGCCGAATGATAACTTGACTACACAGTCTCCTTCTTATTGTGAGCACGTCGACAAACTCTTTCCCGACTCACCTACTCCTAAATCTCAAAAAAGTTCAAAAAAAGGAGCTCGCATTAGCAAACCGTCTCTGACACCTATTGTTCAGAAAGTTTCGACTCCGACACCTATTGCCACAAAAATTCCATCAATAGAAGAGGTATATATTGCTCCAAAAAATCCATCAATCGAAGAGGTGCATATTGCTCCAAAAATTCCATTCATCGATGAGATGCTGATTTTTATGCACAAATACATCGACCGGATCGTCAATATGGCGAGGGACAATAATTGCGGATTACGTGATGTATCGACTTTGCTTGGTAAGGGAGAGGATGACCATAAGCTTGTCTGTCATGAACTAATCGAAGAGTTGATGAACCATAAAGACTCGTACACACGGGTATTTGGAGACAAAGCTAAATTTGAACCAGTTAACGAAGCTCTTGTTCCTTGGTTGGGCGCTTACGCGCCGATTTCAAAATGGATGAGATTCCTGGAAATGGGACATCTTATTGCATATGCATATGACATGGTATGCATTGACTTGACGCATTATGGTTTTTCGAAAACCTTTTTTCTGCTCCGCACCGCACCTCTTACAAACCCAAATGATCATATATTATGTGTGTTGGATGGCTCGCAAAATCGAAACATTTTGTGCAAGCTTACTTGAAATCGGGATGCCCCATACCACCTACGTCACCGGAATGGGCGTTTCATCATACCAAAGCTGCTGAGAGGTGGCCAGATCGTTTTGAGGATATGATGCACGATTTCGAAAGGTTGAACAACATTGTAAAGGAATCAAATATCGAAAAGTCAAGATTAGAACCTCCGATAGATTTAGCCAGCGACAGTTCTTTTGATGTACTTTTTAGTTTCAAAGTATAATATATTCACTCTATAACATTGCAATATAATCCTTTTTTGTCAAGTATTAGTTAATGTGCTTATGTGTTTGTGTCTTTTTCCTTATACTACTACTACTACTACTGCTGCTACTGCATTGAGTTTTGTTAAAAAAACTAACAGGGAAACTTCTATAGTTGTATCTAAAGAAGGTTCTGATATTGAAAATTATGGGTGTTTTCTGTAGATGTATCTACGGAACAGAGAAATCTATGACCCTTCTGTGGATATATCTACGAAACATTCTGTGATAGAAATTGTGTGGTCCATATTCACCAAAGGCTTCTATAAATTTGGGGTGTTTAGTGTTGCATTACACACAAACACAAACACAAACACAAACACAAACACAAACACAAACCCTAAACACAAACACAAAAATGGCTCACATAAGGCCTTGTACATGGCTGCAAACATCATCCAAGCGCCCCGATCCTGAACTGGTTTATCGCAGAAGGGATGGGTATGTTATTTTCTCTTCCGTCAAACCCCCCATGCCGTTTAAAATTTGGAACATCCATTCCTTTGACCAACTCAAGAGGACCCTGATGTCTTATTTTGAGGGGTTGTACAAACTTGGCTAAGTCATCAGAAGGATCTAGAGGCTTAGAACAAGGACCTCGTCTGAGACCGAAGAAAAGGAACGTTGGTGGGATAAAGTGGAAGGCGACATTGATTCCGTTCTATTGATGCATGGATCATATGACATTGTTTTAACTGTTGTAATTTCTTAGATCTCTTAGTTTTCTTAATTTTTTGTGGGAAATTTTGATGTATATTTTAATCAATGTCGATTTTTATTAAGAAATGGATCTTTTTATCGTTACAAATGTTGTTGTTCTGGTTTTCTGAGTCTGGGGTTGTTTCGTGGATGCATCTATGGAAGTATTCAGTATGTGCATCTACGGAACAAACCAACGTTAAACAAAAAAGGGAGCTTCCGGAGATGTATCTACGGAAGCACGAGGGCATTTTTGCCAATTCGGTGGTGCGTAAGAGACTCATGGGGTGGGATGAGAAATTTTCTTAAAATTAAACTTATATTTATATTATTATTATGAATTAAAAAAATTATATTAGGATCATAACATTTGGAAGATTTTACTCAAATAATCCACATATTAAAAAAAGTTTTCAAAATGGCGCCAATTGAATTAGCGCCACCATTGAAATAATACACACAGGCGTCAATCTAATTGACGTCACCTTTTAAAATCATTTTTTTTGTTTGAAAGCGAGGTAGGTTGAGAATTTTTCTGAAACATAGGTTAGTTTAGGATTTTTTTTTAAAATGTGGATTATTTAAAATTTCTTAGTGAACAAGTTTAACTATTTCGTTCACCTCATCTTCCTAGAAAAGAAACCTTAGTTTCATCTCCAATATACGAAAACAAATGTCCAGAACTGTACTCCTAAATTAATCTTTGTCTCTTCATATTCCTAACCTTTTTGTAGCTATTTTGTTTGTATGTGTTGAACCAGTTGTAATATATAACCCACCAAAACTATGGAAATCGAACAAAGATGACAAATATTGTGCCAGGTATGTGCTTTTTGTTTCCTTTTAAGAAACCTAAGTTAGTGGGTGTATAGATTTGTCGTTTTGCTTCCTTTTACTGAAACTCTAATATTCTATCTATCATGTGTGGTCCTAATGTATTGAAATTGTAGTTTGTGGTCCCATTGAATTAAAATTGATTGTTTGTGGTCACAATGTAATGAAACCCTTATGGTTTAATCTAACATTTTGTCCCTTTTGATTCATACAATTATTTATAATTTTGTACATGCCAACAAAACTTTAAACCATTAGGTTAAGAATTCACCATTGAGGTACACTTTCTCACACCCCTATTAAATGGTATTTGGAGGGGATGTGTCAGAAATGAACCAGGGATGGGATGTTGACTACATATCTTATATAAGCTGGAAAAGTTGATCAAAATTATGGGATATACAAATAAGAAGTGCATTTGGTATGTGAATACTAAGTTTAGCTTTGATAGGGGAGTTACATCAATTAAAAATGATACGGATGTATTAAAATTTGCTAAAGAGGTTAAATTATATGACTTGGTTGATGTGTTTGTTGAGCATGGTGTTGATACCCTTGATATAGTAAATGAGGCGGAGATAGGATAAGATGGGCCCAACTATGATAATGATGATGTAGTTGAGGTTGATAATGATGACGAGGGAGAGAAACACAAATATTCTGAGCATAATGAAGTTGATAATGAGGGAGAGAAAGACAAAGATTCTGAGCATAACGAGGTTGAAGATGAGGGAGAGAAAGACAATGATTCTGATTATAATTAGGGAGGGAACAATTGTGAGGATTCTATAAACTTGTAATAGACTACAGTCTTACAAACTGGCTCAACATAAGTACCATCTGAGCTTGATCATGGTGAGGATTTATAGAAGCTATATACTCTTGATACAAGTGAAAATGAGCAAGAGTATGAGCATTTTCCAAATTTCCAAAGTGGTGAGACACTCAAGTTCCAAGTAGGTATGGTGTTTAACAATAAATATGTGATTAAGTATGTTGTCAAGGAGTATGCTATGGATAGTAAGAAAATGTATACTTAAAAAAGAATGATGGAAAAAGAATGGTAGTTAAGTGTCAAGATGGATGTAAATTTTACATGATGTTTTGGGCATTACGGCCCTCAGGACGGTTAACGAATCAATTATTTGAGTATTATCCTTTAGTAACCAAGGTACAAGAATATTCACATGGATTTAATTAGTACTTAATAGTATGCTAAGGTTGTGGAAGCTTAGACATCTCGTAGCCCTTTCCATTAGCTTTCCAATGCCTTCGACGACGCCCAATTCTGAGTTACGAAACTCCAGTTATGGTCGAAACAGTAAAGGGATGATTTTCTGTCAGGTGCAATCGATTTGCACTGGTGTGCAATCGATTGCTCGCTGAACTAGAAGCACAGAAAGTCAGGTTTTCATAGTGCAATCGATTGCTTGACCCCTGCAATCGATTGCTTACTGAACCAGAAGCAAAAATCACGTTTTTCTTGCATAAAACCAGTTCCAATAGTGTTCTAACTCATCCATAGGTTCCCCAACAATCCAAATTCGAAACCTAACATGTAACAACATTCTATAGCAGCATATACATGTATCAACACACCTATCAATACCAACATGCATCAACAATTTTCTCATTCTAATCCTTGTTCCAAACATGCAATTCACAAAACCCCAATTCCTACCCCAAGTTCTAACAATGGAACTCACCTTGAGATCTGAACTTGGTGAAGATGATGATGCAGATTCTGAATTTAATGAAGATGAAGAAACTGGAATTGTTGATTATGATTAAGCTAACTTGTTTCTTGAATCCCAACACCTCAAAACCTCCAACTATCTTGCACATGCATGATGATGATGATGAAGCTTGATCTCCCAAACCTCATTCTCCTCTTCCAATTCACGTTTTCTCCTTTCTCTCTATCCTCAAAGTTCTGATTTTTGTTATAAAACCATAATGCTCTTTCACCAAATAAGCTCTAAAGGGAAAAGACTCAATTGCCCTCTAACTAAATAGCATCTACCAATGTGCCATTTAGTTCCATCATAACTAATTACTCAAGATGTTTACTAATCTTTCTCAATTGCCATTAGGTTAAAAATATTAGCGATTCTCTCTTAGAATTTTCTGCTCATGCTTATAGAATTTTGGGGTATTACACCTAATATGAATTAACCCTAAGGCTATAAATAAGAAACCTAAGTCTACAGAAAAGGGGATGAAGAAAAAACCCTAATCTAAAAGACGGAGAAAGAGAGATCAGAGAAGGGTGTTGAAGCGCGAAGCCTTCAACCTTGCGCCGACACCTGCAAGCAAAAAAGAAGAGGATTAATAAGGAGATTGGAGCTTACACGATCCAGAATTCAAGATAAAAGGTAACTCGAGGCACTTAGCTTAGGTTTTTATGTCGAATGCATGTGTGTTTTGATGTTGGTTTCTGGAAATTTAGGGTTAGGGTTCTTCAACTTAGGGTTAGATTAACACCCCCTGGATTAATATTAAACAAAAAATACACCTCCTGCGTTCTAGTCAAAAGAAAAAATAATTAATTGTTTTAAATTGCATGATTAATTTTAAATAATTGTTGTTTGGTTCGATTATGTTTAATAGTCGCGTTGATTAATAATATTTCTTCGGATTAAAAATATTCAAATTGCTATTAATAATTGGATATAATTTTACATGCACACTTAAGGTTTAATTCGTTAATTGTTTTAATCGAATCAATCGATTACGATGATTAGCGACAAAAATTAATTTTTGTCAAGCTAATTTATATTAGTGTCGATTTATTAATTTTTTTAATCAAGTCAATTGATTATGATGATTAATAATCAATTATTCAATTTACTTTAATTTAAATAATTTATTCAAAATAGTTCAATTTACTAAAGGTTTTAATCGAATCAGTCGGTTACAATAATTAGTAATTTTTTACTAATTTGTTAATTATGTTGATCAAATCAATTGATCAACGCGATTAATAAAGTTTCAAAATATTAAAAAGGGTTGTATGCCATATAAGAAACTTTTAACATCTTCACAAATTGCGAATTACACAAAACTGCGACAATTACCAAACTGCGTACGGTAATTTAAAATACACTTCAACATACAAACTTCAAATGCATACAACCTCTAAAAAACACCAACATATCTCGAACTACGTAGACTCTGATCCTCCATAAGGAGGTATGTAGGCACTTGGTAACAAGGCGAGTCCCCTTCCCCAAAGTTTCAATAGGTTTAAGGTTTGCACTATTTAACTTTCTGTCACCTTTCTTTATTAGCCATAAACCTTTACCTTAAACAAAACCTTGGGAAAGGGTTAAGGGTGCCTAACACCTTCGCTTGACCTGATTATAATAACTTATCAAGATCTCTAAACTTCGCAGGGTTTCCTATTCGCCCTGGCAGAATAGGAGACGACTCTAAAATCTAAATTTTTAGGGCAGGTTACTATAATAGGGCAGTGAGAAATGTGATCGTTGAATATCATTAATTGCTTTACGTGAATAGTACACTGCTGCATTTAATGTTTCACTCTTTTGTCAACTACCTCGAGCCTTGTTTCAACTGCTCTTGCTGACTTTGCCTTTTGTAGCTTATAACGTTCCTTTTGTCAGTCAGACATATTTGACGTTGTAGCTTTTTCATCTTGTACTTGCTTCTGGACTCAGACTATTAGACTGACGTTTGAATATCAGAGTCTTCAGCGTTGGTGCATATGTAACTTCAGTCATCAGACTTTGGAAGTTCTTTGTGTTGATGTCCTGCTCTTTAGAATTGTCTTATTGGCATCCATGCTTGGCTAAAACATAATAGCAACTGAATGTAATATTGTATAAGTCTTGCAAATATGAAAAGAATAAAACAGGTACTGAAGCAAGAGGTTATATGGAATGTCATGACTTCAACCATGACGTCGCGCCTGCAGAACTGAAGAAGAGAGATTCAGTTTGATTTAAAACAAATACAAAATATTCTATGAGAATATTATGTAATCCTATGTGGCGCATATTTAAAGGTCAAAGAATCAAGTCAGAGTATTGAAGAATCAAATCTGAAGATTGAAGATTCAACGGTTTCTAATTTAGGAGATAAATTAGGAAACTTATGATTAAAGACCTTATTTGTAACAGTAAGGAGTGCTGCGATTTGTAAGCCCAAATCCAACTGGGTTTAGGTTATAAATAGAAAACTTTGTAACCTAATTTTAAGAGGCTGATAGCCAGAGCTAAGAAGATGTAGTCTCTAGGGTTAGCCGTGTATGTGAACCACCCGGTGTATGGTCTATCATATGCAATTTCTAAAATTTCTTCCACGTCTAAAAAATGTTCCCTATCTAATGCAATTTCTGGAATTTCTTTTCCTTCTCCAAAAACATGGTCTATCTATCATGCAATTTCTTGAATTTCTTTCCCATCTCCAAAAACTTAGTTTATCATATGCTATTTCACAAATTTCTCTTACCTCTCCAAAAACGTGGTTTATCATATGCAATAATTTCCGGAATTTCTTTCCCTTATCCAAAGACGTGGTATTTCATATGCAATTTCTGGAATTTCTTTCCCTTCACCAAAAACGTGTACAATCATATGAAATTTATGGAATTTCTTTCACTTGTAAAAAAACATGGTCTATCATATGTAATTTCCATAATTTCTTCCGATTCTCCAAAAACACAGTCTATCATATGCAATTTTTGGAATTTCTTTCCTTTCTCCATAAACATGGTCTATCATATACAATTTCTGGAATTTCATTCCCTTGTCCAAAAATTGGGTCTATCATATGCAATTTATGAAATTTCTTTCTCTTCTCCAAAAACATGGTCTATTATATGCAATTTTCATAATTTCATTCCTTTCACCAAAAACGTGGTTTATCTATCATAAGCAATTTCTTAAGTTTCTTTTTTTCCAAAAACTTAGTCTATCATATGGAATTTCTCATATTTCTTTCACTTCTCAAAAAACGTGGTCTATCATATGCAGCAATTGCTCGAATTTCTTTCACTTCTCCAAAATCATGGTCTATCATACGCAATTTCTGGAAATTAATTCCCTTCTCCAACAATGTGGTCTATCATATACAATTTTTGGAACTCCATGCCATTCTCCAAAAACTTGGTCTATCATATAGAATTTCCAAAATTTTATTATTCCCTTTTCCAAAAACGTGGTCTGTCGTATGCAATTTCTGAAATTTATTTCCTTTCTCCAAACAAATCGTCTATCATATGCAGTTTCCGGAATTTCTTTCTATTCTCCAAAAACATGGTCTATCAAATGCAATTTCCAGAATATCTTATCCTTCTCCTAAAACATGGTTTATCACATGCAATTTCTGGAATTTCTTTCTCTTCTTAATATACGTGGTCTATCATATGTAATTCTTGGAATATCTTTCCCTTTTCCAATAATGTAGTCTATCATATGCAATTTCTGAAATTTCTTTCCCTTAACCAAAAACATGGTCTATCATATGAAATTTATTGAATTTCTTCTCCTTCTCCAATAACACGGTCTATCATATGCAATTTGTGTAATTTTTTTCCATTGTCTAAAAATATGGTCTATCATACGTAATTTCTAGAATTTCTTTCAAGTCCTTAAAAATGTTTGTTATCATATGCAATTTCTGAAATATCTTTACTTTCTCCAAAAATGTAGTTTATATTATGGAATTTCTAGAATTTCTTTTCTTTCTCCAAAAACATTGTCTATCATATGCTGTTTTTGGAATATCTTTTACTTTTTAAAAAAAAAGTTGTTTATCATCTAGAATTTCAGGAATTTCTTTCCGTACTCCAAACGCGTGGTCTATTATAAGGAATTAATGGAATTTTTTCCCCTTCTCCAAAAACGTGGTCTATCATATGCCATTTCTAGAATTTCTGTCCCATTCCAAATAATTAGTTATCATATTCAATTTCTAGAATATTTTTCCCTTCGCAAAAAATGTGGTCTATCATATGCAATTTCCAAAATTTCTTTCCATTCTCCACAAATGCTGTCTATCATATGCAATTTCTGAAATTTCTTTTCCTTCTCAAAAAACGTGGTCTATCTATCATATGCAATTTATAGAATTTATTCCACTTCTCCAAAAACGTGGTCTATCATATGCAGCAATTTCCAGAGTTTCTTTCCCTTATCCAAAAACGTGGTCTTTCATATGCAATTTCTAGAATTTCTTTCCCTTCACCAAAAACGTGCATTATCATATGCAATTTATAGAATATCTTTCACTTACCAAAAAACTTGGTCTATCATATGCAATGTCCATAATTTCTTCCGATTCTCCAAAAACATGGTCTATGATATGCAATTTTTTGAATTTCTTTCCCTTCTCCAAAAAGGTGTTCTATCATATGCAATTTTGGGAATTTATTTCCCTTCTCCAAAAACATGGTCTATTATATCCAATTTCTGTAGTTTCTTTCCTTTCTCCAAAATCTTGGTCTATTATATGCAATTTATGGAATTTCTTTTCCTTCACAAAAAATGTGGTCTATCATATGCAATTTTCAGAATTTCTTTGCATTCTCCAAAAACGTGGTCTATTATATGCAATTTTAAGAATTTCTTGCCCTTTACCCAAAACGTGGTCCATCTATCATATGCAATTTCTGGAGTTTCTTTCCCTTCTCCAAAAACTTAGTCTATCATATGCAATTTCTAGAATTTTTTTCACTTCTCCAAAAACGTGGTCTATCATATGTAACAATTGCTCGAATTTCTTTCACTTCTCCAAAAACATGGTCTATCATATGCAATTTCAAGAATATCATGCCTTTCTCCAAAAACTTGGTCTATCATATGCATTTTCGCGAATTTCATTCCCTTTTCCAAAATTTCTTTCCCTTCTCCAAACAAATTGTCTATCATATGCAGTTTTCGAAATTTCTTTCTATTCTCCAAAAATATGGTCTATTATATGCAATTTCCAGAATTTCTTACCCATCTCCAAAAACGTGGTCTATCATATGTAATTTCCAGAATATCTCACCCTTCTCCAAAAACATGGTCTATCGTATGCAATTTTTGAAATTTCTTTCCTTTCTCCAAAAATGTGGTATATGATATGCAATTTCAAAATTTCTTCCATGTCTAAAAAAATGTTCGCTATCTAATGCAATTTCTAGAATTTCTTTTCCTTCTCCAAAAACGTGGTCTATCCGTCATATGCAATTTCTTGAATTTCTTTCCCATCTCCAAAAACTAAGGTAACTAGTCCTAATAAGACTCTGAATGATGCACAGTTAAAAATGGTGCATATTTTGAAAACTGAGGACTTAACCAAGGAGACTGAAGATGATCCTAAAAATGATGACAATAATGTTCCTGACAATATCAATGACATTGACATTGAAGGCTACAGTGTTGATGAAGGAGATGGTGGTACTAGTATGTCCAGTAAAGGTGCTAAAGCTAACAACATGCTTGATGAGGGCACTAAGAAAGAAGATCTTGATGCAACATAGGTTGAAAACTTGCAAAACAAGTTAGGAGTCTGCATCTTTGGGGAACCATAAATTTCAACAAAATAACAAAAAAGGGAGGAGACAGTTGGTTACTTTGGCAACTTTTGTGGCCAAACAGGGGGGTAGTAATGTCACCCCAGAACCAGAACAACAAGTATGTGTGGTCAACAATTCTGATATGTGTACTTTGTGTTGATCGGTTTGATTGTATGCAGTATAGCAGTTTATTTCTGTTATACTTGACAGCTGCTCATGTGGTGTGGTATGTGTGCATACTGATGGTAGTAGTAGTGTATGCTATTTGTGTGGTATGTTGTACTGTATTAGCTCTGTTTGTGTATGGTTTTATGTTTTCTGCTGCAAGTGTTTCTCTGATATGGTGTGACAGGTTGTTTTAGCCAAAAAATTGCCAAAGGGGGAGATTGTAGGTGATTTCATGTTGGTTGCATTTGTGGTAAAACATTCATGGGTGTTTAAAGTCTTAACTTGTTAGTGCTTTTATTGGCTGATTGGCATCTATGTTTGGCTAAAACACAATAGCAGCAAAATATAATAAATGTGTAAATCTTGCAAATATAAAAGAACAATACAGGTACAAGCAAGATGTTATATGGAATGTCATGACATCAACTCATGACATCGCTGAAACAACTGGATCGAAATCATCGAGTAAAACCTATAAAGAAAACAAACAACGGTCTTACGACCCAGAGAACTAGGTAAGGGTGTCAGTTACGCAAGGAGAAGGGGTTAGCATTCCTCACGTCCGTCGTACTCAACGGGATCCGCTCTTGTTAGTCTAAATCTATGGGTGTTATCTAAAAATCTAAACCTAAAAGCTAAAGGGAAACGCACAAAAAAAGAAGATAAAAGAAATGCAGGGAAAAGAAAGAAAATATATACAAGATTGTGCTCGTTCAGGCCCCGCGACCTAATGCCTACGTATCCCAATTAAAGAATCAGAGCAGCCGTAGTTCGGCTCAAAATATTTTGTGTGTGTGTGTGTGATGTTAAACGTCGCGTTCCACTGCTGCTCGACCTTTGGAGACTTACACAATTGTCGTGGGACGAAATTAACATGTGCATAAAAGAAAATCGAACAAAACATTTTGAAATGAAAAGAAAATATAAAAGATGAATATGTACAAAAATAAGGAGCTAAAAAGGAAAATAAACAAGTTAAAATATTTTTGTGGTTTTTAACATGAAAATAAAGTCTAAAATAAAACATGTTTTTTGTATTTTGAATATATAACAATTAAAACAAAATAATGAACAAATAAAAACATAAAAAAACTATGATAGAAAGTAGAAATAGGCTAAAAGAATTAGAATGGGGGTTTGATTAAAAAGGTGGGGCGCTGGGCTTGTAATGGCAAGGCCCAAGTAGAAACACACTATCCAGCCAAGGGGGTTCACAAATCGTAGCATGAGTGTAAGAAGGAAAACGTGTTTGGGCTTAGATCCATGAGCCCAAAGAAGAATAGTAAAACCCTAGCAACTAAACAGATCCGCCCCTTGTCATCTTCATTCGGTCCTCCCCTGTTTCACGATCTCTCACTCTCTGCTTTACTTCAAATGTTCCATGGTTCTGCTTCACGTCAATCTCCTCCGTAGCTTCTTCGAATCGGCAACAACATCGACACGACTTCAACTCTCAACTTCCACACCTCTCACGCTAATCTCTTTTACCTATGCTTCGGTTTACTCTCTCTCTCTCGATTTTTACGATTTGTTTTCAACATCTCTCAATCTCATGGTTCACAATTATGAATCAAGCAATACAAAAACAAATCCACAAGCAACAACAATAACGATTTCAACAAACAACAACAAGTATAGCAGCAACAGAGCATAGCATCGAAATAACTCAATTCAACAGTATCACAGCAACAAACATAAAGCTTCAGATTAAAGCATCATACAACAGGCAGTCAATTATACCACATGATAAAAGTAGAGAATGGAACCTGGATTTAACGCTGGAGATAATTAGAAAACCAGAGAATAAAGCTTCCTTGAGAAATCCAGATGTGGTATGCTCTTTTGCTCTCGCCGCTACTTCCTTCTGCTCCAAAAATGAACCGGAACTTCAACTGTTTATATGTGCGTAGCCGGTGCGATTTGATGTTGTTCTATTCTGAGTTCGTATGCAGGGGAGTTACAGATCGGAATCGTTGTAACGCTGTTGTTGTGTTGTTTTCGGTATGCAAGTTGCGTTTGAAGTGCGAATGTGGAATCGGTGAGTTGTGTTGCTGTATGCGATTTGCGATATGTGGTGAAATGGTGCTTCGAACTCAGATGCGGTGTTACGTTCGGTTTGCGATGAGGATTCTGTTTTAGTTTGTTGTGAAGATATGATGATGATGAAGCTGCGTTTGCTGTTCTGTCATTTGGAGATTAGAAGTAAGGAAGCTAAATGGTGAGGTTGTTATGGTGACGTTGTTTGAATTTTTTTGAATGAGTTTTGATCTGTAGATGTGAAGATTTGATAGGTTTTGGAGGAGAATTTTCTGACTTCAATTTGGCAGCATAACTCTGCTATTTTCTCCTCCCTCTTCTGTGATCTAAGATGCTTTATTTATAGGCAGAGATAGGTGAGGATTGCGTGAAGAAAATGAGAGGGAAAGTTTGAGAAATTGGTTAGAATTGAGAGGGAATTGGATGTCACGATTTCTGAGTCTTGGATGAAAATTGAAATCAAACCGTGTGATTTGCTCTGGTGCATTGTGAGCCCTTGATTAATTTGAATTAGTTTGAATGGACGGTGGAGATTGCAAGTTGTGTTTGTTTGAAATGCACACGAAGAAAACTTGGAGTGAATTGGCAGAAAACGTGACTCTCCTCTTTGCTGAGAAATTGGAATCGTGAATAGCCTTGGTGTGGTCCCACTTGCACTTCTTTTATTCCACCTATTTATTTGACATACAAAAGAAATAATAATACTAATAATAACAAAATAAAATGGTTAGTAGAAATAGAAAGTAAACTAGAACTTAAAAAGAAAAGAATAAAATTGACCTTAAAATTTAATTAGAAATTCAACTTAAATAGGATTCAAATTGAATTAAGAATTAAATTCTAAGAATCAAAATCAATATTAAGAAAAAAAAACTACTAATAATAAAAAAGAATCATATATTTTTTTAATATTTTTGAATAAGGATTAAAATAGAGATAATGGACTTTAAATCTCAAATCAGGATTGTCTTGAAACGTTTGACTTTTGGATTGATCCTCTTTAAATCATCTCACAAATCTCGCTTTCTTCGATTCAGTCCATGTCTTACAAAAACAAAAGAAAAAGATATATATTTTTTGTGATTTTGGTTAGCGGTTAGTAAACATAAAGAATAATATGATTAAACACAATGATGCAAATGAATAGGAATCATAGGGTAAAAATTCGGGTGCAACAATCGCGCCTGCAGAACTGGAAGAAAGATTCAGTTTGTTACTAAACAGATACACAATATTCGTGGAATATTTTGTAATCCAATGTGGTGCATAATTGTGTTCCAAGCCATTATATAGAGAAGTGTTATCTCTATGGATAGTTAGAGTTTGTTTGAGTTTGGGTGACAGACGAACTTATGTCTCAGGTGATGTCAACATCACAATGTGCTAGTTTCCTGGTAGAAGGTCTAGGAATATGCATGCGAAGTTTGAAAAAGCGACATTATTGTCTAAAGTGGCAGTTCATGAATAATGTGGATTAGAATGGGCAGGTTCTGATCTAGATGTTAGTAATTAGTTCTGGCAATACATAATTACTTTCATGATGAAGACTTCACTTAATGAAGATGACTATAAAGACAAAAGTTCTATGATCTGATCAACTCAGCTGAGGATAAAGAAGAATCCTTCCGGTTCAAGGAGCATGTTAATCAATGTGTGAGATTGAGAAACACCATATTAAGAAGGAATTCAAATTTTCTTAGGCAGAGCATGATCTGATCCAAACATGGTAAGGTTATGCTCAACAAAGTTCAAGAAGTGGCAGTTCTTTATGTTGAGATTGTGGCAATCTCTCTGTGTGTGCTTCTAGTGTCAAGAGGTCATCAGTTGATCATTTATGGAGGAGATAAATTAGTAGACAAGGGTCTGTTGCAAAAAGAGATGAACCTTGTGGAATATACTGGTAGTACAAATGTCAGACACAATGTTATAACATCATATTTCTGGTGTGAGTATTTAATGTAAAGGAGCATTTTTGCAATAGTGAGTGTGTTCAGTAGGATAGTTGAACAAAGGGTTAGGCTCTTGAAGATATGAAGATGCGTCTTATATTTTCCATTCATCATTTCAAGTTTATTCCTTGAAGAAGCTCAGTCTATCTCAGATAGGGGGAGTGACTTCTTATGTCAAGAAAAGTATCTTGGTCAAGAATACTTTTACATCATAAAGAAAATGTGACATTATAGTCAGTTATTTGTGAATGGTTGAATCTAACCATGTGCAACTGGAATCCACGATTCTTTCTCTACACTAATGAGGTAGTTGTATGTCTAAATAGTCTCAAGGTGTTTAGAACAACAGAAGTCTATGTCTATGACTAGTGAGTCAGAAGAGTAAGTGGGGAGTCTGTTACTTGGTCCAAAAAGATTCTCTATCTTAATCTTTTGCAGAATCTTGAGCTATGTGCTTGAAGGGAAGAAAAGTGACAATGTCTGACAGGATGTCATGACATATTTAAAGACATTGAATCGTCTAATTCAAACAAGGAAATCTGTCTTGAAGTTTATCTACACATCAGTGGTCGGTGTAAAGTACAATCAATGACTATGCATGCACTGGTATTCGAAGATAACTCCTATCAGAAAAACAGTCAAAAACTGCTTTGGAAAGAGTAATTGCTTTTGGAACTGTTTCCTAATTAACCGTTTGACCGTTGAACAAGACCAAAGACCATCTTTATTTCCTATAATCTCCAATGGCTATATAATAGCGTCTCCAAAGATTACATAAATCAAACTCTCTCAAGATGTCGTTCGTGTGTGTTCTTATGAGTCGTGTCTGGGTTTGGTATTGCGATGGGTTGCTTTACTAAAACCTCTTTAGAAAAAGAAAAACACGGGTTGGGGATGTTGATGGTCTCTACCATGGGTTTTTCTGCAATAACAACAAAGATGATCCATCATATACAACCTTCAGTATAGGAATCGTTTTCGTTGTGATTTGTGATCTGAGTTATGAACACAATTGTGATTTGTGTTCTGAGTTACTAGGATTGGTGGACAGTTTTCACTCAAGTCCTCTCTCAGGGTCTAAGCTAGGATTTGGTTTCTAGTTCAAGACTGAGGAAGGGGTCTCTTATGCGACCATTGGTCCTCCAAGACGAAGGCCTTCTCCCATCGTCTTCCTCGTGAACATAAGTGTTGCATGAAGGTGTTCCACTGCATATTATAACATCGGTACAGTCTTTATCATATTATGTCTAAAATGGGGAGAGAATATCATCTTATAATGATTTGGCTACTGTAAAAAGAAACAAAGGATTTTGTAGCAGACTGAAGATGTTGTGATGTGGTTCATGTCCTGAAGAACAGAAGGTATTAAAGCCCAATGTTGAGAATGTAAAATTTTGTTTTTCCTTGTTGTCTTGAAAGTTGAAGCAGTTATGTTTTGCTGCATTTTTAATGAATGTTTAGTTTTATCCAAAATATGCCAAATGGGGAGATTGTTAGGGATTTTATTGGCTGATTGGCATCTATGTTTGGCTAAAACATAATAGCAGCAAAATATAATAAATGTGTAAATCTTGCAAATATAAAATAATAAAACAGGTACAAGCAAGATGTTATATGGAATGTCATGACATCAACTCATGACATTGCGCCTGCAGAACTGGAAGAAAGATTCAGTTTGTTACTCAATAGATACAGAATATTTGTGGAATATTTTGTAATCCAATGTGGCGCATAATTAAAGGTCAAAAGAATATTTGAAGAATCAGATCAGAAGATTGAAGATTCGGGAAGAATCAGATCAGAAGATTGAAGATTCAACAGTTTCTAATTTAGGAGATAAGTTAGGAAACTCATGATTAAAAGACCTTAATTGTAGCAGAAGATTTATGCGGATTTGTAACAACAAGGAGTGCTGCGATTTGTAAGCCCAAGTCCAATTGGGAATAGGTTATAAATAGAAACTTTTGTAACCTAGTTTTAATATAGAAAACCTTGTTTAGAAAAGATGTAGTCATTAGGGTTTCTATAGGTAGACCACCCAGGTTGTGGGATGGCTGCCATGTCTTTCTCGAAACCTATAGGTAAGAGAAGTGATTGTTCTCACTCGAAACCTGTAGGTAATAGAAGTGATTGTTCTCACTCGAAACCTGTAGGTAAGAGTTGAGTATTGTGTTCTTGATTGAAGCTGTGAAGCAAGATCAAGTTATTGTTCATTTTTAATTTTGTAAATAGCTGTTGCAGGGTTGTAACAGTTAGGTATCACTAGGGAGTGAGCAGAGGTTCTCTTGTCTTGGATGGATGTCTGAGATAAAGGTTGCATTGGGTAGTGACTAGTTAAACCAGAGGTTGTAGATGGACCAAAACATTATAGGTCCTTTTCAAAAGTAAAAAAAAGTCATCTTTTTCAAAAGAGCACACAAGGAGCATGGAAAATTATTTTGACATGAGCCCAAAAACACTGGTTAGAGGACTCTTCAAGGTTTCTAAAAAGTCCTATAACTCTTCCATACCTAAAAAATTGAGGGAGATATGCCTTGTCAAAGTTTGCTAATTTTGGAAGGAAGAATGTGAAGCAAAAGGCCTTAAAATAAGTTTCTTTGCAAATCGGCCCATGTTTTTAAGATCCAATCTCTCAAATGAAGCATTTTTAGACTTGGCATGTGAGAGACAAAATTGTAGAGAATCAAATTTCCTTTAAAATGAGCTTTGGATGGACGATTTCTGATGTTCCATGTAGGAGTTATGGCTGGTCAAAGTTCAGTTGACTTTCCATAAGAAAACCCTAATTTAGAAACTTTTGGAATTGTTGATTCCTGATCTTTCCTTGATGAACCATGATCAATTCTTGATCAAATGGTGAATGATACGTCAATATGAGGATGTTGACAAAAAATCAGGAGTTTTAACTGTACTTTGACCACAGTTGACTTTTAGGTCATATCAGTCGACTGTTGACTTTCTGGGGAATTGAGTGACCAATCGTTTGAATTGAGACCTTGATTTGAGTTTGAATAAGAGAAGTAGCATGGGCAAATTTCGGGGTATGACATCTACCTTTATTGTTCATCTTATTCAAGCTTAAGGATTAAGATTCTCTTGGTTTCTAATACTCAAAGTGCAAGGAATTATGGATTTATTTACCACCAATTAAGTTTCCTTAAGCTTAAATCACTCTCATCGTAGAATTTTGAAATCTAGAAACATGTTCATGCATCTTTAGCTGACTCATACAATAGGTATGAGATGGGTTTAAAGTTTATTAGGGTTTATTAGGGTTTAAGGTTTATTAGGGTTTATAAGGGTTTAAGGTTTATTAGGGTTTAGTTTTTATTAGGGTTTAAGTTTTATTAGGGTTTAGGGTTTATAAGGAATTAAGGTTTATTAGGATTTAGGGTTTATTAGGGTTTAGAGTTCAGGGTTCAGGCTTCAGGGTTCAAGGTTCAGGGTTCCGGTTGTTCATTTTTCTCTCCCTTTTCTATTCGTATAAATATCTTGATCATTGAATACTAACAGAGAGAGTTATGGTTTTTGCAAGCAAAATACCTAAATCTTAGTTTTTAAGCACATTTGATTTAGTATGTAGGCTTCATTTTCGTGGCTATTTTAAGGTACTTTACAAGCTTCAAATCAAAAAGTTCCGAACATGAAAGTTGTAGGAAAAAGTTTTGCTTTCGAAAAAGTCCAATTTCTTGTCCATTGGTTCAAAATTGAGAGAGTTATGCATGGTAAAAGTAGGCTTCCCATTCATTTTTCACCAAAAGTCCATTTAGCACCAAAATGTCAATGTCAGGTTTTTATGTTAAATATCAAGGTCTAGACCTCATCCTATACCAATATGCACCACATAAGGGTTGCCTAAACCAACCAAACCAAGTACTTTGCCCTTTGTACTTCCTTTTTACATTTTAGCCATTTCTGGTAACTTTTTCAAATCACTACATCTACTAATTCTTTTTGGCCCATCTTTGGAGGATCTAATTATCACTTTATGAAAGAGCCCAAAACACAAAATTTTCCCCATGGATAGTACCCTAAACGCTTCTTTTAAAATAGCCACCTCACATGTGCAAAAATTTTAAACTTGGTGATTAAGCAATTTTTAAGTGTAAGTCCCCTATTCTCCGTCTTCCATGTTCTATATAAACACCATTTGACCTCTCATAAACCCTATTTCATGCAACTATTGTCACCAATTCCAAATCTATAATTTTATGCTCTCTTTAAAATTTCATTTGATATCTCAAGTTTCTCTTGTTGCTGCCTTTATTGTTCATCTTATTCAAACTTAAGGATCAAGATTCTCTGGGTTTCTAATACTCATAGTGCAAGGAATTTTGGATTTATTTACCACCAATTAAGTTTCCTTAAGCTTAAATCACTCTCATCATTGAATTTTGAAGTTTAGAAACATGTTCATGCATCTTTAGCTGACTCATACAATAGGTATGAGATAGGTTTAAAGTTTATTAGGGTTTATTAGGGTTTAAGGTTTATTAGGGTTTATAAGGGTTTAAGGTTTATTAGGGTTTAGTTTTTATTAGGGTTTAAGTTTTATTAGGGTTTAGGGTTTATAAGGTATTAAGGTTTATTAGGATTTAGGGTTTATTAGGGTTTAAAGTTCAGGGTTCAGGCTTCAGGGTTCAAGGTTCAGGGTTCCGGTTGTTCATTTTTCTCTCCCTTTTCTATTCGTATAAATATCTTGATCATTGAATACTAACAGAGAGAGTTATGGTTTTTGCAAGCAAAATACCTAAATCTTAGTTTTTATGCACATTTGATTTAGTATGTAGGCTTCATTTTCGTGGCTATTTTAAGGTACTTTACAAGCTTCAAATCAAAAAGTTCCAAACATGAAAGTTGTAGGAAAAAGTTTTCCTTTCCAAAAAGTCCAATTTCTTGTCCATTGGTTCAAAATTGAGAGAGTTATGCATGGTAAAAGTAGGCTTCCCATTCATTTTTCACCAAAAGTCCATTTAGCACCAAAATGTCAATGTCAGGTTTTTATGTCAAATTTCAAGGTCTAGACCTCATCCTATACCAATATGCACCACATGTGGGTTGCCTAAACCAACCAAACCAAGTACTTTGCCCTTTGTACTTCCTTTTTACATTTTAGCCATTTTTGGTAACTTTTTCAAATCACTACATCTACTAATTCTTTTTGGCCCATATTTGGAGGATCTAATTATCACTTTATGAAAGAGCCCAAACCACAACATTTTCCCCATGGATAGTACCCAAAACGCTTCTTTTAAAATAGCCACCTCACATGTGCAAAAATTTTAAACTTGGTGATTAAGCAATTTTTAAGTGCAAGTCCCCTATTGTCCCTCTTCCATGTTCTATATAAACACCATTTGACCTCTCATAAACCCTATTTCATGCAACTATTCTCTCCAATTCCAAATCTATAATTTTATGCTCTCTTTCAAATTTTATTTGATATCTCAAGTTTCTCTTGTTGCTGCCTTTATTGTTCATCTTATTCAAATTTAAGGATCAAAATTCTCTAGGTTTCTAATACTCATAGTGCAAGGAATTTTGGATTTATTTACCACCAATTAAGTTTCCTTAAGCTTAAATCACTCTCACCATTGAATTTTGAAGTTTAGAAACATGTTCATGCATCTTTAGCTGACTCATACAATAGGTATGAGATAGATTTAAAGTTTATTAGGGTTTAAGGTTTATTAGGGTTTATAAAGGTTTAAGGTTTATTAGGGTTTAGTTTTTATTTGGGTTTAAGGTTTATTAGGGTTTAGGGTTTATAAGCTATTAAGGTTTATTAGGGTTTAGCGTTTATTAGGGTTTAGAGTTCAGGGTTCAGGCTTCAGGGTTCAAGGTTCAGGGTTCCGGTTGTTCATTTTTCTCTCCCTTTTCTATTCGTATAAATATCTTGATCAATGAATACTAACATAGAGAGTTATGGTTTTTGCAAGCAAAATACCTAAATCTTAGTTT
Organism: Vicia villosa; assembly: GCF_029867415.1. Lineage (NCBI taxonomy): Eukaryota > Viridiplantae > Streptophyta > Magnoliopsida > Fabales > Fabaceae > Vicia > Vicia villosa. Next base: position 97,601,878 of record NC_081186.1, on the reverse strand, counting down.
TTTTGCACATTTGATTTAGTATATAGGATTCATTTTCGTGGCTATTTTAAGGTAATTTAAAAGTTCAAATCAAAAAGTTCCGAACATGAAATTTGTAGGAAAAAGTTTTCCTTTCTAAAAAGTCCAATTTCCCGTCCATTGGTTTAAAATTGAGAGAGTAATGTATGGTAAAAGTAGGCTTCCCATTCATTTTTCACCAAAAGTCCATTTAGCACCAAAATAACAATGTCAGGTTTTTAGGTAAAATTTCAAGGTCTAGACCTCATTCTATACCAATATGCACCACATATGGGTTGCCTAAACCAACCATCCCAAGTAATTTTTCCTTTGTACCTCCATTTTACATTTTAGCCATTTTTGGTAACTTTTCAAATCACTACATCTACTAATTCTTTTTGGCCCATCTTTGGTGGATCTAATTATCACTTTATGAAAGAGCCCAAAACACAAAATTTTCCCATGGATAGTACCCAAAACGCTTCTTTTAAAATAGCCACCTCACATGTGCAAAAATTTTACACTTGGTGATTAAGCAATTTTTAAGTGCAAGCCCCTATTGTCCCTCTTCCATGTTCTATATAAACACCATTTGACCTCTCATAGACGCTATTTCATGCAACTATTCTCTCCAATTCCAAATCTATAATTTTGAGCTCTCTTTCAAATTTCATTTAATATCTCAAGTTTCTCTTGTTGCTACTTTTATTGTTCATCTTATTCAAGCTTAAGGATCAAGATTCTCTGGGTTTCTAATACTCATAGTGCAAGGAATTATAGATTTATTTACCACCAATTAAGTTTCCTTAAGCTTAAATCACTCTCACCATTGAATTTTGAAGTTTAGAAACATGTTCATACATCTTTAGCTGACTCATACAATAGGTATGAGATGGGTTTAAAGTTTATTAGGGTTTATTAGGGTGTAAGGTTTATTAGGGTTTATAAGGGTTTAAGGTTTATTAGGGTTTAAGGTTTATTAGGGTTTATGGTTTATAAGCTATTAGGGTTTATTAGGGTTTAGCGTTTATTAGGGTTTAGAGTTTAGGGTTCAGGCTTCAGGGTTCAAGGTTCAGGGTTTCGGTTGTTCATTTTTCTCTCCCTTTTCTATTCGTATAAATATCTTGATCGATGAATACTAACAGAGAGAGTTATGGTTTTTGCAAGCAAAATAACTAAATCTTAGTTTTTTTGCACATTTGATTTAGTATATAGGATTCATTTTCGTGGCTATTTTAAGGTACTTTACAAGTTCAAATCAAAAAGTTCCGAACATGAAATTTGTATGAAAAAGTTTTCCTTTCTAAAAAGTCCAATTTCCCGTCCATTGGTTTAAAATTGAGAGAGTAATATATTGTAAAAGTAGGCTTCCCATTCATTTTTCACAAAAGTCTATTTAGCACCAAAATAATAATGTCAGGTTTTTAGGTCAAATATCAAGGTCTAGACCTCATCCTATACCAATATGCACCACATATGGGTTGCCTAAACCAACCAAACCAAGTAATTTTCCCTTTGTACCTCCTTTTTACATTTTAGCCATTTTTGGTAACTTTTTCAAATCACTACATCTACTAATTCTTTTTGGTCAATCTTTGGAGGATCTAATTCTCACTTTATGAAAGAGCCCAAAACACAAAAATTTGGCCATGGATAGTACCCAAAACGCTTCTTTTAAAATAGCCACCTCACATGTGCAAAAAATTTAAACTTGGTGATTAAGCAATTTTTAAGTGCAAGTCCCCTATTGTCCTTCTTCCATGTGCTATATAAAGACCGTTTGACCTCTTATAAACCCTATTTCATGCAACTATTCTCTCCAATTCCAAATCTATAATTTTGAGCTCTCTTTCAAATTTCATTTTATTTCTCAAGTTTCTCTTGTTGCTACCTTTATTGTTCATCTTATTCAAGCTTAAGGATCAAGATTCTCTGGGTTTCTAATACTCAAATTGCAAGGAATTATGGATTTATTTACCACCAATTAAGTTTCCTTAAGCTTAAATCACTCTCATCGTAGAATTTTGAAGTTTAGAAACATGTTCATGCATCTTTAGCCGACTCATACAATAGGTATGAGATGGGTTTAAAGTTTATTAGGGTTTATTAGGGTTTAAGGTTTATTAGGGTTTATAAGGGTTTAAGGTTTATTAGGGTTTAGTTTTTATTAGGGTTTAAGGTTTATTAGGATTTAGGGTTTATAAGGTATTAAGGTTTATTTGGGGTTAGTGTTTATTAGGGTTTAGATTTCAGGGTTCAGGCTTCACGGTTCAAGGTTCAGGGTTCTGGTTGTTCATTTTTCGCTCCCTTTTCTATTCGTATAAATATCTTGATCATTGAATACTAACAGAGAGAGTTATGGTTTTTGCAAGCAAAATACCTAAATCTTAATTTTTAAGCACATTTGATTTAGTATGTAGGCTTCATTTTTGTGGCTATTTTAAGGTACTTTACAAGCTTAAAATCAAAAAGTTTCGAACATGAAAGTTGTAGGAAAAAGTTTTCCTTTCTAAAAAGTCCAATTTCCCGTCTATTGGTTCAAAATTGAGAGGGTTATGCATGGTAAAAATAGGCTTCCCTTTCATTTTTCACCAAAAGTCCATTTAGCACCAAAACGTCAATGTCAGGTTTTTAGGTCAAAGTTCAAGGTCTAGACCTCATCCTTTACCAATATGCACCACATATGGGTTGCCTAAACCAACAAAACCAAGTAATTTTCCCTTTGTACCTCCTTTTAACATTTTAGCCATTTTTGGTAACTTTTTCAAATCACTATATCTATTAATTCTATTTGGCCCATCTTTGTAGGATCTAATTCTCACTTTATGAAAGAGCCCAAAACACAAAAATTTGGCCATGGATTGTACCCAAAACGCTTCTTTTAATATAGCCACCTCACATGTGCAAAAAATTTAAACTTGGTGATTAAGCAATTTTTAAGTGCAAGTCCCGTATTGTCCCTCTTCCATGTGCTATATAAAGACCGTTTGACCCCTCATAAACCCTATTTCATGCAACTATTCTCTCTAATTCCAAATCTATAATTTTGAGCTCTCTTTCAAATTTCATTTGATTTCTCAAGTTTCTCTTGTTGCTACCTTTATTGTTCATCTTGTTCAAGCTTAAGGATCAAGATTCTCTGGGTTTCTAATACTCAAACTGCAAGGACTTATGGATTTATTTACCATCAATTAAGCTTCCTTAAGCTAAAATCACTCTCATCGTAGAATTTTGAAGTTTAGAAACATGTTCATGCATCTTTAGCTGACTCATACAATAGGTATGAGATGGGTTTAAAGTTTATTAGGGTTTAATGTTTATTAGGGTTTATAAGGGTTTAAGGTTTATTAGGGTTTAGTTTTTATTAGGGTTTAAGGTTTATTAGGGTTTAGGGTTTATAAGGTATTAAGGTTTATTAGGGTTTAGTGTTTATTAGGGTTTAGAGTTCATGGTTCAGGCTTTAGGGTTCATGGTTCAGGGTCCAGGTTGTTCATTTTTCTCTCCCCTTTCTATTCATATAAAGATCATGATAATTGAATACTAACAGAGAGAGTTATGGTTTTTGCAAGCAAAAATCCTAAATCTTAGGTTTTAAGCAAATTTGATTTAGTATGTAGGCTTCATTTTCGTGGCTATTTTAAGGTACTTTACAAGCTACAAATCAAAAAGTTCCGAAAATGAAAGTTGTAGGAAAAAGTTTTCCTTTCCAAAAAGTCCAATTTCCTGTTCATTGGTCCAAAACTGAGTGAGTTATGCATTGTAAAAGTAGGCTTCCTATTCATTTTGCACCAAAAGTCCATTTAGTACCAAAATGTCAATGTCAGGTTTTTAGGTCAAATTTCAAGGTCTAGACCTCATCTTATACCAATATGCACCACAAGTGGGTTGCCTAAACCAGCCAAACCATGTATTTTGCCCTTTGTACCTCCTTTTTACATTTTAGCCATTTTTGGTAACTTTTTCAAATCACTACATCTACTAATTCTTTTTGATCCATCTTTGGAGGATCTAATTCCCACTTTATGAAAGAGCTCAAAACACAAAAATTTGGCCATGGATAGTACCCAAAACGCTTCTTTTAAAATAGCCACCTCACATGTGGAAAAAATTTAAACTTGGTGATTAAGTAATTTTTAAGTGCAAGTCCCCTATTGTCCCTTTTCCATGTGCTATATAAAGACCGTTTGACCTCTCATAAACCCTATTTCATGCAACTATTCTCTCGAAATCCAAATCTATAATTTTGAGCTCTCTTTCAACTTTCATTTGATTTCCCAAGTTTCTCTTGTTTCTACCTTTATTGTTCATGTTATTCAAGCTTAAGGATCAAGATTCTCTGGGTTTCTAATACTCAAAGTGCAAGGAATTATGGATTTATTTACCACCAATTAAGTGTCCTTAAACTTAAATCACTCTCATTGTAGAATTTTGAAGTTTAGAAACATGTTCTTGCATCTTTAGCTGACTCATACAATAGGTATGAGATGGGTTTAAAGTTTATTTGGGTTTAAGGTTTATTAGGGTTTATATGGGTTTAAGGTTTATTAGGATTTATGTTTTATTAAGGTTTAAGGTTTATTAGGGTTTAGGGTTTATAAGGTATTAAGGTTTATTAGGGTTTAGGGTTTATTAGGGTTTAGAGTTCAGGGTTCAGGGTTCAGGTTGTTCATTTTTCTCTCCCCTTTCTATTCATATAGAGATCATGATCATTGAATACTAACAGAGAGAGTTATGGTTTTTGCAAGTAATATACCTAAATCTTAGTTTTTAAGCATATTTGATTTAGTATGTAGGCTTTATTTTCTAGGCTATTTTAAGGTACTTTACAAGCTTCAAATCAAAAAGTTCCGAACATGAAAGTTGTAGGAAAAAGTTTTCCTTTCCATAAAGTCCAATTTCCTGTTCATTGGTCCAAAATTGAGAGAGTTATGCACGGTAAAAGTATGCTTCCCATTCAATTTTCACCAAAAGTCCATTTAGCACCAAAATGTCAATGTCAAGTTTTAGGTCAAATTTCAAGGTCTAGACCTCATCTTATACCAATATGCACCACATGGGGGGTGCCTAAACCAGCCAAACCAAGTACTTTGCCCTTTGTGCCACCTTTTTACATTTTAGTCTTTTTTGGTAACTTTTTCAAATCACTACATCTACTAATTCTTTTTTGCCCATCTTTGGAGGATCTAATTCTCACTTTATGAAAGAGCCCAAAACATAAAAATTTGGCCGTAAATTGTACCCAAAATGCTTCTTTTAATATAGCCACCTCACATGTGAAAAAAATTTAAACTTGGTGATTAAGCAATTTTTAAGTGCAAGTCCCCTATTGTGCCTCTTCCATGTTCTATATAAAGACCGTTTGACCTCTCATAAACCCTATTTCATGCAACTATTCTATCCAATTCCAAATCTATAATTTCGAGCTCTCTTTCAAATTTCATTTGATTTCTCAAGTTTCTCTTGTTGCTACCTTTATTGTTCATCTTATTCAACTATTCGTATAAAGATTCTCTGGGTTTCTAATACTCAAAGTTCAAGGAATTATGGATTTATTTACCACCAATTAAGTTTCCTAAGCTTAAATCACTCTCATTGTAGAGTTTTGAAGTTTAGAAACATGTTCATGCATCTTTAGCTGACTCATACAATAGGTATGAGATGGGTTTAAAGTTTATTTGGGTTTAAGGTTTATTAGGGTTTATAAGGGTTTAAGGTTTATTAGGGTTTAGGTTTTATTAGGGTGTAAGGTTTATTAGGGTTTATAAGGTATTAAGGTTTATTAGGGTTTAGGGTTTATTAGGGTTTAGAGTTAATGGTTCAAGCTTTAGGGTTCAAGGTTCAGGGTTCAGGTTGTTTATTTTTCTCTCCCCTTTCTATACGTATAAAGATCATGATAATTGAATACTAATAAAGAGAGTTATGGTTTTTGCAAGCATAATACCTAAATCTTATTTTGTAAGCACATTTGATTTAGTATATAGGTTTCTTTTTCGTGGCTATTTTAAGGTACTTTACAACCTTCAAATCAAAAAGTTTCGAACATGAAAGTTGTAGGAAAAAGTTTTCCTTTCCATAAAGTCCAATTTCTTGTTCATTGGTCCAAAATTGAGAGAGTTATGCATGGTAAAAGTAGGCTTCCCATTCATTTTTCACCAAAAGTCCATTTAGTACCAAAATGTCAATGTCAGGTTTTTAGGTCAAATTTCAAGGTCTAGACCTCATCTTATACCAATATGCACCACATGTGGGTTGCCTAAACCAGCCAAACCAAGTACTTTGCCCTTTGTACCTCCTTTTTACATTTTAGCCATTTTTGGCAACTTTTTCAAATCACTACATCTACTAATTCTTTTTGACCCATCTTTGGAGGATCTAATTCTCACTTTATGAAAGAGCTCAAAACACAAAAATTTGGCCATGAATTGTACCCAAAACTCTTGTTTTAATATAGCCACCTCACATGTGCAAAAAATTTAAACTTGGTGATTAAGCAATTTTTAAGTGCAAGTCCCCTATTGTCCCTCTTCCATGTGCTATATAAAGACCGTTTGACCCCTCATAAACCCTATTTCATGCAACTATTCTCTCCAATTCCAAATCTATAATTTTGAGCTCTCTTTCAAATTTCATTTGATTTCTCAAGTTTCTCTTGTTGCTACCTTTATTGTTCATCTTGTTCAAGCTTAAGGATCAAGATTCTCTGGGTTTCTAATACTCAAACTGCAAGGACTTATGGATTTATTTACCATCAATTAAGCTTCCTTAAGCTAAAATCACTCTCATCGTAGAATTTTGAAGTTTAGAAACATGTTCATGCATCTTTAGCTGACTCATACAATAGGTATTGTGGTGTCGTTTTCTTTACCTCCCCGTTTCACTTGGGAGGACGGCACGCTAGACCCTTCACGCGAAATTTGGAAGGAGAATGCGCCCGTGGCGGGATGAATTTTATTTCAGTTCTTCCTACGATATCACACGAACTTTCTTATTCGTCCTACGAGTAGGAAAGGGGAAAAAAGATCTCAACTAAACCCTAGGAGTTTGCTAAGTGTGGGGATTTCACCTAGACTAGAAATTCTGGAGTCCGGGGGGTCGGTTATACATAGGGAAGTGTTTAAACACCCTACATATCTGTAGTACTCTACAGGAACCTTCTCTGTGTCATTTGTGTTTGTGTTTATTGCTAATGATTGGGAAAGTTTCTCCTTTGTGTTAGGAGAAGGAATTGAATTATTTGAAAAGACAGACAGATAGACAGACTGACTATTTTTGGTATTTTATTAGCTCGCTGAGATTCCTTGTGAACCTCATGCCTACATATCCCTAGTGGAAGTCAGAGCTTAATGTAGTTCGGGGAACTAACTAGGGAAATTAATTGTTTTTGGTGCCTTGCTTAAAGCTCAAGGTTGAAGCTTGGAATTAAATCTCTGTTTACAGTAAAGAGACATGAAATTATCTCTACAGAGAGGTATTTGTACTATTCTACCACAAACATTGTAAAGGAGTGACAGAATAACTGAATTCATTTCATTCAAGAGGGGGACCTTACTTGTGTGTACAAGTATGCCAGTCAGATGCCTCTTAAATGAAAGAAAGATGCTCGTCCAGATTAGGGAAAGTTAGCACATGTCTGGGTTTTACTGCCAGCTCATGCCTTTCAAAATCCTAAATGGGAGGCTTGTTTGAAATTGAAATTGAAATGTAATGTTTGTTTGAATGTGGTAGAGTAGTAAAAATATCTCTCTATAGAGATAAGCTATGTCTATCTACTGTATAAAAGATTTGACTTTAGCTGGCTTGTATGAGGCCCAAGCTTGAGGCTTTTTGATTGATTTATTAATGATTATTTGACTCTGGGAGATGGCTCCACTGGGGGTTAATTACAGGGTATTTTTGTGTTCTGTACAAAGCCCAGAATTGAGGCTGACTCTACTTAGGGAGACTCTATTTGTGTGCCTTGTACAAAGCCCAAGGTTGTGGCTGACTGCTGAGAAAATTGGTTTTTTAGACTATGACTCTATTTTTTGTGTGCCTTGTACAAAGCCCAAGGTTGTGGCTGACTCTAGTTAGGGGAAACATTATTTTCTGCCTTGTACAAAGCCCAAGGTTGTGGCGGACTCTTTTTAATGAATTGAGTATAGGTGACTCTATGGGGGGAAAGATCCTAAGTGTTAGGAATCTTTGACACATGAAAATATGGTTTATCTGCCTTGTACAAAGCCCAAGGTTGTGGCTACTGAATTATGAAGAACTCACTGGGGAGACTCTATTATCTGCCTTGTACAATGCCCAAGGTTGAGGCAGACTCTTGACAGGGGAGTTTTATTGTTTGGTGCCTTGCATGAAGCCCAAGGTTGAGGCTAACTGTTTTTGTTGGTTTTGACTCTACTGAGGAGATTTTATTTATTGAAAGACTGTTTTTCTTTGGAAGCTAACCCTTTCCAGGGATTTTGACTCAGTTGGTAGAATTGTTTGTGAAAGATTGACTTTTATCATGTTTTTTGGAGGCTGACCCTTTCCAGGGGTTTTGACTCTTTTGGGGAAATTACCTCCTAAGAGAAATGAATCTTTAGTTTTTGACATTTTTTTATTAATTGACTTTGGAGGCTAACCCTTTCCAGGGGATTTATTGAAATGGAGGTTGATTTTAATTGACTTTGGAGGCTAACCCTTTCCAGGGGTTTTATGGAAAATGAATGGCAGAAAGATTATCTAATGGAGACTTCTTGTTTAAAGCCCAAGATGAAGGCTGACTCAATGCTGAGGATGACCCAAAGCATGGATCCTAGACTCTGCTAAGGAAGATTGATGAAGATAAGGGTGACAGAGACTGTCCATGTCTCTCATTCCAAAAAGGTGTACTCAATGCAAAAATTGAGACAAAACTTAGCTTGTTTAAAGTCTGGTTTAAATTGGAAGAAACTCACCAGGGTAGGCTAAAAGGTGGCTAAAGACCTGTTCCTATGTTTATAAGAAACCTGATGGGTCCTTGTATACAAGCTCAAGAGGAAGCTGGAAATGCTTTTAAGAAGCCTGTGGGTCCTTGTACAAAGCCCAAGAGGAGGCTAATCGAGGGTCCTTGTTATAGCACAAGAGAAAGCTATGTAGTTTTGAACTTATTTTGGCTCTAAGCAAATGGGTAAGAGGTTTCACCGGGAATAATTCCTCTTTGGGTGGATGTGTCCTATTATTTGGATTCTAAGGTTTTTGCCAAGATGTTTCACCGGGAATAATTCATCTTGGGGGTTTGAACTACAGATCTCTAATTAGGAAAGAGCCTTCACCGGGAAGACATTCTCAATCCTAGGTCATATTCCTATAATATATATATAGTTTAACTGTCCTAGGGTTTACACTCAAACGTAGTTCTAAACAAATATATGTACAGTTTATATTTGACAGTAATTTAAACAAAGACTATCAATTGAAAGCTTGTAAAGCCTAACCTGGATGGAGTGGAGGCCTTTGAAGAAGTATGTACAGAGCCTCAACAGTATTTTTGTTGTTTTGTTGATAACAGTTGAATGTATATGATAAACAGTTAATGATTTTTTTGAAAACAGAAGAAGTGAAGATGGACAAAGGTCACATAGGTATCTGAAGAGTTTCACCGGGAATAATGCCCTTCAAATACCAGAAGAATGTTTTGAAAACAGAAAGAAGATTTTGAAAATACAGTTTTGAAAACAAGCTAAGAAGAGAAGGTTTTTGGGACTTACACTCTATTAGAGTCCCAGTACTTTGCAGTACTGGTGATAAAAACAGTTGGAAATGATTTGAAATGATATAAGGTTTTGTTGTTTGAAAACCTTAATCATTTGATTTAATCAGAGATTGAAAACAATTTTGAAAATTGACAAAAGTCAACTTAATTAAAGTAAAAATAAAGATTTTTTACTTAATTAAGACCTAAACAATTAGGGTTTTATCATAAACTTTATTTACAAAATGTTTTAGGTTAAAACAAAGTGAAAATATGTATTAAAGTATTTAAGAAAACACCTAAAACAAACTATTTTAAACCTAATAAAAATACATGAAATAAATAATATTTTTATGATTTTTTTGATTATTCACAAAATAGATATATTAAATAACAAGTATGTGAAAAATGAAGTGAAAATGAATTAGTTTGATAGGTTAAATAAATATGTGAAGTTGTGAAGAAAAATGAAAGAAATTAGTGTTAAAAAATAAGTTTTGGCCCTTGGAGGGTTTGAACCCACGCCCTTGAGGTCATTTCCTCAAAATTATACCACTGGGCCAAGGCGCGCTTGGTGTTAGTGACTTGCCTTCATTTGGTCATGTTTCAAAACAAGTTGTAAATCTTTGAAAAATAAAAGAATCAAAAAGTCTGGGGCGAGGGGGATTCGAACCCCAGACTTGTGGCATGATGAGACTAAGGGCGTATAGGTGGCCACTGGGGCAAGTTGTTCAGTCGTTAATAAAACGCACACCATTCAAAATAAAATAAACTCTCCCCTGAGAATTCAAATTTGCGCGCCACCACCATCTTCGTCTTCAACCTCAAGCTCTCCATTTTTGAATTTCTGAACTTACTCGTTTCTCAACCATTTGCAACGATGTAAACATGAAACTTGCTCTAAATTCACTCACGATTCTAAATATGTAACTAACATGAACTATCATTAACTACATCTAACTAATTTACCAGAAATCGTGAAGAACCCTAAAATTTCAAAATTAAATTAAATGACTATACTGAAAGATAAATGGATGATGATAGAGGGTTTTCAATCCTCTGATGATGCTGAACAAGATAGAATCGAGCTATTTCACAAAGAGTACTTAAATTAAAGAGAGGGAGTTCAGAAACTTACCTTTGAAAATGGAGATCGTGAGGATGATAGAGAGCAACTGGGCTTGTATGAATGATCCCAAAAGCTTCCTTGTGGCTCAGTGATGCTAACTGAATGCTTGTAATGACCTCAAATCTCCTGAATTGTTCTATGGACCTCCCTCGATTTCAGCTTCAAGTGAACATGGAGGGTGTTGATTCTCGAGTTACAGATGAGCTGCAGCCATCTGGTTAGCTTCACTATGACCTGAGGAGTGTGTCTGGATGATTGGCTTGCCTTGAAACCTTCTGAATCACTCCATGGACCTCCAACTGCAGATGCTCCAAAGTGAGAGCAACAATGGTGTTCCTCCACCTACAGAAGTGATCCAGGTGCTTGGATCACCTCAAATGACCTGCCTTGAGATGTTAGAATGCTCACTTCCCAAAGATAAGCTCTGGTTTGAAGAAATCGATTCTTCTTGCCAAAGAACTTTGAAAAACAATGAACAAGAGAAGAGAAAGAGAAAGCAAGTAATATGGTTGCTTTGGTGTGTTTTTTGAATGAGAATGAGGCCTCTATTTATAGGCAAATGTCTCAGTACTGATTGGGAGAGTGAGCTTGCTTAGTGAAGTAAGTTTGGTTTCTTAGCCATGAAGAAATTTCAAAGAATATCAAAATGTGATCATTGCATTTTCGAGCCACCTCCCCTATCCATTGATTCTATCTGATCTTAGGGGACAATTCAGATGCAAAGTGAGCTCTAATTGGTTGGTGAGAAGATTCCTTGGGTGATTCATCAATTTGCCATAAATTCTCAAATGTAATCATTACATAATCACATGTTCTTGTTTTAGGAATCTTCTTCAATTATCATGGCATGGTGAAAATGAATGCATGGCATGTTTGCAGATGTATTATGGGTCATGTAGCATCTGTATTTGAGGTCATGTGCACAAAACTTCAAAGTTCCAAAATGATGCATGACCTATAATTTCACTTCATGAGGCCAACTTTGAACAAGCATAACTCTTAGCTCAAATTGAATTTTGAGAAGGTTGAACACAATTTGGAAAGCCCTAAACATCTACTTTAAATCATTAGTTTATGTCTTCTTCAGAATCCTTTGGGAAATTTGTGAAAAATGAGGCCAAAGTTGGAAGAAAACTAGGTTAAAACACTTAGAAAAATTTCTAAGTGTTTATGACCTAAACTTCAAAATTTCCAAAACTTCATAAATGGTTGATCTTTTGAAAAAAGTTCCCTTGTAAGATGTTGTTTTATTTGGCAAGATCTACAACTTTCATGTTGGAAGTTTTTTGAGTTGTGTAGGTGAAATTTTGAGATCTCACCATGCCTTCAAAAACCCTAATTCCCGACTTTTCGCTCCTTGATGAATTTCTTTGAATTTCTTTGGCCAAATGACTTTGACATCCATATATTGATGATATTGATCTTTGAAAGTCATTTTTTGACCAAAAACCTTAAAAGTCAATGATGATCCTTCACAGTTGACTTTTTCTTGACAAAGTGAATTTTTGGGCTTTTGTGTAGAAATAAGATCTTCTCCCCAAATGGATGATATAAATGGATTATATGGAGGTAGTAGAGATCCTTGAATCATGTCTTGAATTTTGGATTCATGCCCTGATCAAAAGTCAACTATCTTGGTGAATTAGGTCAAAACCCTAATTTGTCGACCATGTGAAAATAATGACTGTAGACTTTGAATTGAAGTGTGATGTCTAGTAGATCTTGTCATATGAGTTATATGAAGATGATTGATGTCTTTGAATGACCCTCTGAGGTTTTTTTAGGGTTTCCCAAATGTGATCCCTGATTTCAGTCCTTGATAGGCTCAAAACCCTAGTGTGGTGACCTGAGTAAACCTGTACTCAGATGACTGGATGTCTAATCAATCATAGATGAGAAAAAATGAAGTTCTTGGGCCCTATGATTGTATTAGAGACTAATCTTTGTATTGATTGATCCTTTGCCTGAGCTTTCTTGTCTTTGAGCATCCTCGATTAGGTACCAGATGGAGAAATGACTGCTCTGGGTACTTGTCTTGACCTGATGAAAATCCTGAAGATATGTCATCTCAGGGGGGTCAAAAATTAGGGTATGACAGGTATGAGATGGGTTTAAAGTTTATTTGGGTTTAAGGTTTATTAGGGTTTATAAGGGTTTAAGGTTTATTAGGGTTTAGGTTTTATTAGGGTTTAAGGTTTATTAGGGTTTATAAGGTATTAAGGTTTATTAGGGTTTAGGGTTTATTAGGGTTTAGAGTTCAGGGTTCAGGGTTTAGGGTTCAAGGTTCAGGGTTCAGGTTGTTCATTTTCTCTCCCCTTTCTATTCGTATAAAGATCATGACCATTGAATACTAACAGATAGGGTTACGGTTTTTGCAAGCTAAATACCTAAATCTTAGTTTTTATGCACATTTGATTTAGTATGTAGGCTTCATTTTCTTGTCTATTTTAAGGTATTTTACAAGCTTCAAATAAATAAGTTCCGAACATGAAAGTTGTAGGAAAAAGTTTTCCTTTCCAAAAAGCCCAATTTCCTGTTCATTGGTCCAAAACTGAGAGAGTTATGCATGGTAAAAGTAGGCTTCCCATTAATTTTTCACAAAAAGTCCATTTCGCCCTAAAATGTCAATGTTAGGTTTTTAGGTCAAATTTCAAGGTCTAGACCTCATCTTATACCAATATGCACCACATGTGGGTTCCCTAAACCAGCCAAACCTAGTACTTTTCCCTTTGTACCTCCTTTTTACATTTTAGCCATTTTTGGTAACTTTTTCAAATCACTACATCTACTAATTCTTTTTGGCCCATCTTTGGAAGATCTAATGCTCACTTTATGAAAGAGCCCAAAACACAAATTTTTTGCCATGGATAGTTCCCAAAACGCTTCTTTTAAAATAGCCACCTGACATGTGCAAAAATTTTAAACTTGGGGATTAAGCAATTTTTAAGTGCAAGTCCCCTATTGTCCCTCTTCCTTGTGCTATATAAAGACCGTTTGACCTCTCATAAACCCAATTTCATGCAACTATTCTCTCCAATTCGAAATCTATAATTTTGAGCTCTCTTTCAAATTTCATTTGATTTCTCAAGTTTCTCTTGTTGCTACCTTTATTGTTCATCTTATTCAAGCTTAAGGATCAAGATTCTCTGGGTTTCTAATACTCAAAGTGCAAGGATTTATGGATTTATTTACCACCAATTAAGTTTCCTTAAGCTTAAATCACTCTCATTGTAGAATTTTGAATTTTAGAAACATGTTCATGCATCTTTAGCTGACTCATACAATGGGTATGAGATGGGTTTAAAGCTTATTAGGGTTTAAGGTTTACTAGGGTTTATAAGGGTTTAAGGTTTATTAGGGTTTATGTTTTATTAGGGTTTAAGGTTTATTAGGGTTTAGGGTTTATAAGATATTAAGGTTTATTTGGGTTTAGGGTTTATTAGGGTTTAGAGTTTAGGTCTCAGGCTTCAGGGTTCAAGTTCGGGGTTCAGTTTGTTCATTTTTCTCTCCCCTTTCTATTCGTATAAAGATCATGATCAATGAATACTAAGAGAGAGGGCTATGGTTTTTGCAAGCAAAATACCTAAATCTTAGTTTTTAAGCACGTTTGATTTAGTATGTAGGCTTCATTATCTTGGCTATTTTGAGGTACTTTACAAGCTTCTAGTCAAAAAGTTCCGAACATGAAATTTGTAGGAAAAAGTTTACCTTTCCACAACGTCCAATTTCCTGTCCATTGGTCCAAAATTGAGAAAGTTATGCATGGTAAAAGTAGGCTTCCCATTCATTTTTCACCAAAAGTCCATTTAGCACCAAAATGTCAATGTGAGGTTTTTAGGTCAAATTTCAAGGTCTAGACGTCATCTTATATTAATGAGCACTACATGTGGGTTGCCTAAACCAACCAAACCAAGTACTTTGCCCTTTGTACCTCCTTTTTACATTTTAGCAAATTTTTGTAACTTTTTAAAATCACTACATCTACTAATTCTTTTTAGCCAATCTTTGGAGGATTTAATTTTCACTTTATGAAAGAGCCCAAAACACTAAAATTTGGCCATGGATAGAACCCAAAACGATTCTTTTAAAATAGCCACCTCACATGTGCAAAATTTTTAACCTTGGTGATTAAGCAATTTTTAAGTGCAAGTCCCCTATTGTCCCTCTTCAATGTGCTATCTAAAGACCGTTTGACGTCTCATAAACCCGACTTCATGCAACTATTCTCTCAAATTCCAAATCTATAATTTTGAGATCTCTTTCAAATTTAATTTGATTTCTCAAGTTTCTCATGTTGCTACCTTTATTGTTCATCTTATTCAAGCTTAAGGATCAAGATTCTATGGGTTTTTAAAACTCAAAGTGCAAGGAATTATGGATTTACTTAACACCAATTAAGTTTCCTTAAGCTTAAATCACTCTCATGGTAGAATTTTGAAGTTTAGAAACCTGTTCATGCATCTTTAGCTGACTCATACAATAGGTATGAGATGAGTTTAATGTTTATTAGGGATTATTAGGGTTTAAGGTTTATTAGGGTTTATAAGGGTTTAAGGTTTATTAGGGTTTAGGTTTTACTAGGGTTTAAGGTTTTTTAGGGTTTAGGGTTTATAAGGTATTAAGGTTTATTAGGGTTTAGGGTTTATTAGGGTTTAAAGTTCATGGTTCAGGGTTCAGGTTGTTCATTTTCTCTCCCCTTTCTATTCGTATAAAGATCATGATCATTGAATACTAACAGAGAGAGTTATGGTTTTTGCAAGCAAAATACCTAAATCTTAGTTCTTAAGCACATTTGATTTAGTATGTAGGCTTCATTTTCGTGGCTATTTTAAGGTACTTTACAAGCTTCAAATCAAAAAGTTCCGAACATGAAAGTTATAGGAAAACGTTTTCCTTTCCAAAAAGTCCAATTTCCCGTCCATTGATTCAAAATTGAGAGAGTTATGCATGGTAAAAGTAGGCATCCCATTCATTTTTCACCAAAAGTCCATTTAGCACCAAAATGTCAATGTCAGGTTTTAAGGTCAAATTTCAAGTTCTAAACCTCATGTTATACCAATATGCACCACATGTGGATTTCCTAAACAAACCAAACCAAGTACTTTTCCCTTTGTACCTCCTTTTTACATTTTATCGATTTATGGTAACTTTTTCAAATTACTACATCTACTAATTCTTTTTGGCCCATCTTTGGAGAATCTAATTCTCAGTTTATGAAAGATCCGAAAACACAAAAATTAGGCCATGTATAGATCCCAAAATGCTTTATTAAAATAGCCATCTCACATGTGCAAAAATTTTAAGCTTGGTGATTAAGCAATTTTTAAGTGCAAGTCCCCTATTGTCCCTCTTCTATGTGCTATATAAAGACCGTTTGACCTCTCATAAACCCTATTTCATGCAACTATTATCTCCAATTCCAAATCTATAATTTTGAGCTCTCTTTCAAATTTCATTTGATTTCTCAAGTTTCTCTTGTTTCTACCTTTATTGTTCATCTTATTCAAGCTTAATGATCAGGATTCTCTGGGTTTCTAAACCTCAAAGTGCAAGGAATTATGGATTTATTTACCACCAATTAAGTTTCCTTAAGCTTAAATCACTCTCATGGTAGAATTTTGAAGTTTAGAAACCTGTTCATGCATCTTTACCTGACTCATACAATAGGTATGAGATGAGTTTAATGTTTATTAGGGATTATTAGGGTTTAAGGTTTATTAGGGTTTAAGGTTTATTAGGGTCTTAGGTTTTATTAGGGTTTAATGTTTTTTAGGGTTTAGGGTTTATAAGGTATTAAGGTTTATTAGGGTTTAGGGTTTATTAGGGTTTATTAGGGTTTAAAGTTCATGGTTCAGGCTTAGGGTTCAAGGTTCAGGGTTCAGGTTGTTCATTTTTCTCTACCTTTCAATTCGTATAAAGATCAAGATCATTGAATACTAACAGAGAGAGTTATTGTTTTTGCAAGCGAAATACCTAAATCTTAGTTCTTAAGCACATTTGATTTAGTATGTAGGCTTCATTTTCGTGGCTATTTTAAGGTACTTTACATTCTTCAAATCAAAAAGTTCCAAACATGAAAGTTGTAGGAAAACGTTTTCCTTTCCCAAAAAGTCCAATTTCCCGTCTATTGATTCAAAATTGAGAGAGTTATGCATGGTAAAAGTAGGCATCCCATTCATTTTTCACCAAAAGTCCATTTAGCACCAAAATGTCAATGTCAGGTTTTAAGGTCAAATTTCAAGGTCTAAACCTCATCTTATACCAATATGCATTACATGTGGGTTTCCTAAACCAACCAAACCAAATACTTTTCCCTTTGTACCTCCTTTTTACATTTTATCCATTTCTGGTAATTTTTTCAAATCACTACATCTTTTAATTCTTTTTGGCCCATCTTTGGAGAATCTAATTCTCAGTTTATGAAAAAACCCAAAACACAAAAATTAGGCCATAGATAGAACCCAAA